>NC_069005.1:34426943-34429367 GCF_001194135.2 Octopus bimaculoides
GTACATCGTTATAAACACAGATGATAACGAGTTGATGGTCGACACAGAAAAACATTGACATTCTTCTATTATTATTATTATTATTATTATTATTATTATTATTATTATTATTATTATTATTATTATTATTATTATTATTATTATTACTACTACTACTGTCGAAGGCGGATAACTGGCAGAATCGTTAGCACTCCGGGCAAAATTTTTAGTGGCATTTCGTTCGTCTTTACGTTCTGGGTTCAAATACCGCCTCTGTCGACTTTGCCTTACACTCTTTCAGGTTCGATAAAGTAAGTACCAGTTGAGTACTGGGGTCGACTTATCCTCTTCCCCGAAATTGCTGGCCTTGGGCCAAACTTTGAAACCGTTTTTGTTACCTTTATGAATGTAGTGAGCTGGCAAAGTCCTTAGCGTCTCAGACGAAACACTCGACAGTATTTCTACCAACTCTGCGTCCTGAGTTCAAATTCCGGCTGCATCGATTTTAATCACTTTCCTTTCCGATCGATAAAATACGTAACAACTGGGTACCGAGGTCGGGACCTATTCAACTTGCCTGCTCCCTTAAAATGACTGGCCTTTTGACAAGAAAATTAATTAATTATTCTAATTAGATTTAATACGTTTCATTCCTAAATTTTCAATTAATAAACATTTTATTGTTATTACCATTAGAATAACACTTGTACATTAGAAGCACCAGCAGTAGTAGTAGTAGTAGTAGTAGTAGTAGTAGTAGTAGTAGTAGTCACTGCCATTTGTTGCTGTTGTTTTCGTCATTATTGTTGTTGATGATGATGATGTTAAATGATTAGCATCCGGAAGAGAGCAAATCTTGAAATGTCAACAGACTGTGACCGATATAATGGTTGCTACACATAAGGAATTAAACGGAAGCTTGAGAAATCTACAGAGCGTGCAGGGAGGTGGGGTAAAGGGGAAAGTGAGGTGTGATGCTGAAAACGTGCCATATTTACACTCCCCTCCCCAGAAATCAATACATTGAACATTCACACTGATTGGTGTAGAATAGAGCAACTACGTGAGAAAGGAGAAGGAAGAAAATTAGACACTCCCCTCTATAGCTATATATATATATGTGTGTGTGTGTGTGTGTGTGTGTGTGTGTGTACATGTATGAATGTATATTTATGTGTATGTATATATATATATATATGTGTGTGGGTGTGTGTGTATATATATATATATATATATATATATGTATATGTATATGTATGTATACATGTATGTATCTATATGGATGTGTTTATGTATACATATATACTCCTTTGCAATCCCACCAGATAGAGAGAAGAAACTTTTCCCCATGAAGTTCCCTTCTCGGTTGTGGTTGAGCTTTTTCCCTTTTACCAAGCCAGTGTTTCCGATGTTTAACATTTCGATAGAAGATCCATTTTTCGTCACTAGTCACAAGTCTATTCAAAAAGGGTGAAATGAGTTCGCGAGATTGAAGAGAAAAGCAGATGTCAACTGGTTCGTGGGTTCGATCCTCTGACTAGGCGGTGCGTTGTGGTCTTGAGCAAAACACTTTTATTTCACATTGCTCCAGAGATCGTTGACCTGTTCGCCTTGCCAGCAGGGTGGCACCATTTTAAGGCTAAAACAATGCAAAAGTGCATTGTGACAAGCGGTGTGTAACAATATCTCACAGCTAAACATTGTACAAAAAGAAACAAGACAACTGACGGAACAACAAACGGGGTGTATTTGTTTAGCGCTCGGGAAAAATGAAAGAGTTGTCTTTTGGTTTATTTTTTTTGTGTGCCTACGCTCTTCTACGGAAAGGAATGAGGAGAGAAAGTAAACGGAAAGAGGATAATCATGGGAGTAAAGAAAATTCTGGATTAAAGGTTTCACATGCTGAACTGTGCATGTGTATGTATGCGTACGTGTGTCTATGTGTGTATATATCTGTGTGTGTACGTGTGTGTGTGTATGTGTGTGTGTGTGTGTATGTGTGAGACAGAGAGAGAGGGGGTGTGTGTGAATTGAGCAAGTGAAAGCAAAACGATAAAAGACATTGTTTATTACACTCAGGTGCTTATTGTTTTGCTATGGATGGTATTTCTAGTAAATACTTTCTGAAAAGCTAAATTAGATTCCATAGCATATTCTTCGTTTTGTCTCTAGCGGCAGCCATAGTCGTGCCTTCAGTTATCTTTGAGATTTGAAATATTCCACTAAATACAGAAAATTGCTTCTTGGCGATGAAGAACAGACAATTGTAATAGTTCCGAACGTTTCTAATTGGATTTCGTCAGTTTTTATAATATTTCAGCTTCTTCCTGTTTGATGACGTTGTGAAATTTAGTCTATGATAAAATATTTTTAAACTTGATATGTATTGTGTAAAATAATGGAAATATGGACTGGCTGAATCATTTAAGAATATGTACATATATA
>NC_069005.1:34432695-34433507 GCF_001194135.2 Octopus bimaculoides
ATATATATATATATATATATATATATATACATATATATATATATGTCTGTATGTATATATGCGCAAGGATTCACCTGATTGTTTAACATTAAATCAAAAACAACATTAACACTAGAATCGTCAAAAAGGCAAGAGTGTTACGACGTGCGAAGAAACTCACACTGTTTGTGTGAAAGGCCGCCTGTCATAACAGATTTCCGTTATTTAACGTGTCTTTACGAGTTTGTCGATCGAGGCTGACGACTGACTCTCATTGAAGCCGAAATATTGAATAAACATAAACACTGCGTTAACTCTCTATCCATGTTTTTAAATGCATTTTTATAATTTGCCTTTACATAACAAATATAGTGACATGCACATTAGGCATTGGCAAACATCATACAATATTATTATTTCTCTGAATTATATACACACCAAACTGTATCAATCAAAGCGCATGCCAGTACAAAGCCAGAATGTTAAGTATATACCTACGTTTGTGTATATGAGTTGTATATCTACATATATACATATATATATATACATACATGTGTGTGTGTGTGTTATTGATGCATAAGTGGATGCAGTAAAGAAACGGAACATGAAAGCCAGAAATGCCGAATGAATGAAGAAAACAATATTTGATATCTATTAGCTAAATAATATATATACACATACATGCATAATACATACCTACATATATATATATACATACATGTGTGTGTGTGTGTTATTGATGCATAAGTGGATGCAGTAAAGAAACGGAACATGAAAGCCAGAAATGCCGAATGAATGAAGAAAACAATATTTGATATCTATTAGCTAAATAA
>NC_069005.1:34434830-34435472 GCF_001194135.2 Octopus bimaculoides
AGTGAGATTGTGTTGCTATTTCAAACATACAGTTCGACCACTTGAAGAGAAAAACTATCGTTGACTTTTTGTTTATTTCACTTCTGGTCCCTCGAGAAACCAACGACAAACCCAGAATTCGAACACACTGAGATTTCCTAGATAATTACTAACCAATAGCTGCTAAATCTCCCTCAAACCACATCCTATCATCTCAAACAACAACAAAAAAATGGTCATGGCTGGAAAGACTGTTCAATTAGGACTGACCAGTGGCTAAATAACGACACCTGAGTGATGGTCATCGCTGGAGAGTCATTCAACACAAGTCTGCTCGATTATATGTGACCAAGGGTTAAACAAGAACGAAGATGATTATATGAAGGAGTTAATTCTTAATTTAATTGAATTAAGGTGTGTTTATTGGCGTGGGGGGAGGATAAAGAGGGAGGTGGCAGGGGCAGTAGGAAGCCTGTTTGATTTTCTTAAGCAATTAAGGAGAATTTTAATGAGAGCAATTAACTCTATTTGGTCGTTTCGCTTTCATTGTATTTACGTTTGTACTTCAGAACATAGATTTCGTTTTTGTTGTTCATGTTGTTGTTGTTGCTGCTGGTGGTGATGGTGGTGGTGGTGGTGGTGGTGATGGTGGTGGTGGTGGTG
>NC_069005.1:34435487-34437356 GCF_001194135.2 Octopus bimaculoides
GTAGTCGTGGTGGCGGTGGTGGTGTGGTGGTGGAGGTGGTGGAGAGGTGGTGGCAGATAATGTTGTCATTACTGTTGATGATGAAGAGATGGAGGGGAGAAGGCTTTTATAAAATTGTTACTGTTGTTGTTATTCTTGTTGTTGTTGTTGTTGTTGTTAAATTCGAGGCCAGTCCTGATGGAGACGCTCCGTCCAAAGACGCTCCGTCCAAAGACGCTCCGTCCATAACAATCGCGTATGTCCATCCGTATGCTACTTACATAGTATGCCACGTAGTAGGGTGCAATATTCTATCCCAGAATTCCGCTCAAGTACTCTGCAATATAAAGACTGCCTGATGAGGTCAGGAAGTCAAATACGTTAAGTTACGTCCCTTTATGTTCTGGTTCAGACCCCGACGTGCTTTGCTTTGTTCATCATTCAGCGGGAGGTGGAGAGGGGTGATAGAAAATACCAGTTAAAACCTGGGGTGTATAATATTCTTCTCTCCTACAAACTTGTGTCTCTGCCAATGGAATATATTAGTAATTTACTGTAATTACACCGGTCACTTGCAACAAAGTAGTCAAAGATAAGTGAGTGGATAAAAATATTTAGCCCATAATCGTTAGTTCAACAAAATATATTCTATTTCACCAGGAAATGCGTAGAACCATTTCATTCCTTTTACAAATCGTCAGCATGATATAAGTTGTGATTAATTAATTAAACATTTTTGGAAGTGAGACATTTCATTAAAGCTGAAATTAATTACAAACCGGGGAAATTCATGGAATGTGTGTTTCTATTTCTTTTACTTTCTATGGGTGTGTTTGTGTGGGGGGGGTGTCTTGAATATGTGTTTGTGTATAAATAAGTGCGTGTGCGTGTTTGTGCTTAAGTGAGTGAGTGTGTGTGTGTGTGTGTGTGTGTGTGTTTGTTTGTGTGTGCGCGCGCGCGCGTATCTATGTATGTTTGCGTGTATTCATGATTTCAAAATTTTCCGGCAGTGTGTACGACGGACAAAAGGGTGAAGCCGTCTTAAAATGCTGCTTCCCCTTCGTGTCATTGTCTGGACCCAGTGGCACATAACGCCCACACCACACACTTCACACAAAACATCTCCTGGCATCGCTGATATTTCTGCAGTAATTGGTGGCAAGCAAGCACTGCTTGATGTTATTATCAAAATGGATATCGACGTTGACTGATAAACAGTCAGCAGGTAGCTTCCTTCAGCAGCGAAGAATATTTCCACCAGAATAACGCTGAAATTATCAAGGAGAAACAACAGCAACGACGAATAAAATAGCTACTACTACTACTACTACTACTACTACTACTGCTGCTGCTGCTGCTGCTGCTGCTGCTGCTGCTGCTGCTGCTACATATTCGAAACCACGAAGGAACGATGATGTGGTCATTTAAATTGCTAGAAATAGTTACCAAATCTCCCTCAACGCAACACCTGTACACTATCTAATGTCTAATTATTATCTAATGTCTAATTATTATCTAATGTCTAATTATTATCTAATGTCTAATTATTATCTAATGTCTAATTATTATCTACAATAACAGCAGCAACTAACGTCGCTGATGCTTTCTCTTTTATAACGAAATATTACAGCTTTTCTTTTATTTGTTATTGACTGCGGCCATGCTGGAACACCACCTTTAGTCGAGAACATTTACCCCAAGACTTATTCTTTGTAAGCCTTATACTTATTCTATCGGACTGTTTTGCCGAACCGCTAAGTTATGGGGACGTAAACACGCAAACATCAATTGTCAAGCGATGATGGAGGGACAGCCACAGACACACACACATACACATACATACATTCAAAGATATATATATATATATATATATATCTTTGTATGTATGTG
>NC_069005.1:34437366-34439728 GCF_001194135.2 Octopus bimaculoides
TATATGCACAAATATAAATGAGTATTTCTTTAGAAAAATTAATAGATAATTTAGTGAAAACGGATCATCTATAAAGTCTTAATTAAATAAATGTGCTGATGTATGCCTGTGTATGTATGTACATGCGTGTGGATACTTAAGTATGTGGCTAGACGCATGTATGTATGTGTGTATGTATGTATGTATGTCCGTATGAGTGTATATACGCGTGTGTACATTAATATGGAAAATGAAAAGAACCAAACGCAAAACCTATCTTTCTTTTGGTGTTAAAACGAGGTGTCATTCAATCCTTTCTCGAATGATGAGCTCTATCCAACCTTTTAATACGCAATGGTTTCTTTAATTAGTGGCAGCAGACAGTCGCCGCCTCCCACTTCATATTTAATAATCATGAAGGCTCCATTAAAGGGTTGTATTTCGCCGTATGACACCATACATATATGTGAAGACCCTTCCATATATCACAGGTCCCTTATTGTGATCTTTCAGATTCCAGAAATAGTTTGAATTACATGATTGACAAATCTACACACTCTAATACTTTCAGGACCTTAATTATATTTTTAGCAGAATTACAAACGTTTATATTTGATATCTTTCCTGTTTTCTAAACACACACGTCTGACTACTTTCCTTCTTTTTCCTATCTCTTTCCTGCCTCTTGTTTGCTTTAACGAGTGATGTGATGTATAAACAATACCATAAATGGGCTGAGGTCCACTGCAGCGGTTTCAGATGTATTCTTTATTGATGGACAAAAATGTTACATTATGCCAAAAAAAAAAAAATTCTCTTCGCGTGAATTAAAAGTAAAATTTAACATTTAGGATTTTTTTACACAAATAGTATATAATGCGCATTGAGCCTCTCATCTCGGCCTCAGTTGAGACATTTGATACAGGAGAAACCGGAGATACACTGGTCATAGATACATTGGTAATAGAAAGTGTGTGTATGTATGTATACAGGTATATATAAGGTGTATTCCAGAAGCTGTGAGGTGTTCTTCGGAGAGGCAGTTCCTGGATTGCTGTAATTTTAGTATATCATTATCGTACATCTAATACGCTGGTATATGTCTCACAGCATGGATTTGGACGGCTTCTGAGTCGACTGAGTTGTAGAGTGGTGGTTCGTCTCTAAATTAGTTATATACATACATATTATATATTACGAAACCCGGTGTAATATTATACCGATTTTTGCCTGAAGGTTGGAATAAATTTCTATTCCCTAATATTATTACTATATATATATACATATACATATGCATATATATATAGGTATACATAGACACACACACATATATACAATATACATATACATATACATATACTTACACACACACACACACACACACACACACACACACACACACACATACATACACACACACACACACTTTGTGGTAAGTACTGTTGCATTCATTCCACTTCGTCAGAACCAGAATGCTGGTCAGGTGGAGTAAATACAAATATTGTTTCGCTCTTTATACTGAAACAGTTCTAAGCTATTAATTTGACAATAATTTTTTGTTTTGATTTTTTGTCATTTCTAAGTAGCACTTTGCACCGGATTTCTGATGGTATCTGTCTGCGAATACTCCAGCGATATGTTACCACTTCACGGTCACTGCAGACTTGTGATCATAAGTAGAGTCAGTTTTGTCGAACGGTTATGTCTTTCAAAGAAGAAATATAAAAGAATTATGTGCGTGTGTCTATATATAAATATGTACATGCATATGTATATGTTTTCATGTATATATATGCATGTGTGTGTGTGTGTGTGTGTGCGTGCATATATAATATAACATATGCGTATATTTACTACAGACTACACTAATAAGTAAGCAATCAGGTCAAATCAGAACATAAACTTCATACGAATTCTTGATTTCTGCATCTCTACTTAAGAATTCACTAAATTCATACAGGCATTCCATACTAAGAGCCATACTCTACAGCAGCCGAAGTAATGATGATGATGACGATGATGATGATGACGATGATGATGATGAGGAGGATAATAATAATAATAATAATAATAATAATAATAATAATAATAATAATAATAATAATAATAATAATAATAATAATGATAATAATAATAATAATAATAATAATAATAATAATAATAATAATAATAATAATAATAATGATGATGATGATGATGATGATGATGATGCAAGAGCAAAAATAAGTTTATGTACACATCTGAAGCAAATATTTAGCAAAAGTAACAAAATATGAACAGCAGCCATGCTTGTGTATGTGTGTGCATGTGTGTGTGTATGTATGTATGTGTGTATTTATATATATATATATATATATATATATATATATATATATATATATAT
>NC_069005.1:34439960-34440234 GCF_001194135.2 Octopus bimaculoides
TAATAATAATAATAATAATAATAATAATAATAATAATAATAATAATAATAATAATAATAATAATAATAATAGACAACGAAAAGCTGTAAAACTCTCTTTTCACTAAAGCAGTCATATTTCAAGCAAGAGAAATCAATTATACAATCACAAGCACATACACCCTCATATATATACATATATATACATATACACATATACATACATATATATATACATAAATGCATACATACATACATACATACATACATACATACACACATAAGATCGGAAGAGC
>NC_069005.1:34440424-34443144 GCF_001194135.2 Octopus bimaculoides
GAGACGTACAGTGTAGACGACATATTAGCATAGCTTGAGATATTGGCAGTTAAGAGTAGAAAGATGTTTGCAAAATACGTTAAAGCTTGGAAGATGTGTTTAAGGATATGTTCGTGTGGGCTGGTGTGGTGTGAGGTGGCGGGGATATCAACTGGTACTGAAGTTGTTAAATTGATATATAGTTGTCTAAGGTCAGGTCAAACCTAAAAGATCAGGCGTGAAATCAAGGACACACAGCCGTGACCATCGTATTCACAGTAAACTTTGTCAAATGCGTCAAACGATTGTGTATTTTGATTGGAAAGAAATTCGTTAGTATTTGTTGCTTTTCGATCAACAACTGGTAGGATCCATTGTTGGTTCGATTTGGGCTTGGTAGATGCTGATAATTAGTTTCGTAGGTATCTAGTTAATTAATTAGCTAAATTGTTAGTTACCTTGTTATTTATTTATTGATTTAGTTAATTATTTAGTTAGTTAGTTAGTTAGTTAGTTAGTTAATTACTTAGTAAGTTAGTTAAATAGGTAGTTAGTATCAGCTTGCTAAGCTGTTGCCAGATTATGTAATGGCGGCTGCTCAACCAAAGTACCCTAGTAAACGTCAACCATTTTATTTTATAAAAAAATTAAGAAGCTGGTACTCTATCCAAAGTATTAAGAGTTCAGTGATCCATCAATTTATTGCTTGACTAGATATATGGGTTGGTGTGTGGGGTGGTGGTGTAAGGATTAGCGGGTGTTTAGTGTAGGGGGTGGGAATTAATGCGTGGTTGGTGTGGCTTTGCTGCAGTTGACAGGTGCAAAAAATAAGAGACAAGTGACAGGTAAAGAAAAAATCGTTTGAATAATTAGTTTAGAAGAGAGACAATGCTTCATATAATACAAACATGCATACAAGCTCACTCACATACACGCACGCATTGTAATACATACATATATACGCGTGTTTGTGAGTGTATGTATAGAGGTAGGTAGATAAGTAGATAGACAGGTACGTGGGGGGGGGGCATATATATTTATACATATATTTATGCACACAAACACATGCACAATATGTACAGACATTTACGTATATATATAATTGTACAGATATATGATGAAATATATAGATAACTGTGGGTGCGTGCACGCGTGTCTGCATATGTGTCCGTGTGTGTGTGTGTGTATGTGTGTGTGTGTGTATTCAAGTGCTTTGAAGTATTTTGACAATTTCTTGTTGATTGCCATTATTTATGTCAATCCGGCCTCTGCATGCGAGGGTATAACTCTCCCTCCCTCCCCCTCCCCTTAACCCCTCTATCTGTGTGTATGTGTGAGGGTATGGGTGTGCGGGGTCAGACATTATTTCTATGTATCTTCATAAGGTGACCAACTAACAGAACCGTTCGTACGCCGGATATAATGCCCAGTGACGTTTAGTTTGTTTTTCATCTTCTGAGTTCAAATTCCGCCGAGGTCAACTTTGCCTTTCATTCTTTCGAGATCGATGAAATAACAACCAAATGAGGTCTGGAGTCGATATAATCGGCTTACTCCCTAACCCCAAATTTCAGGCTTTGTTCCTATAACAGAAAGTATTATGTTTGTATTTCATGTTAAATTTTTCTGGGTCTCTCATGACAAACAGGTGAAACTGTGTGAAGCTGTGAAGCGATGTAGAAACCATTTCCAGGTAAATAAGCGGCGATAAGTTGCACCTGGCGCCACACTGGGACAATTGCTTTTTGTTGATGTTGAGCACTAAATCAGCCCTGACTTATCCTTCTAATAGATATCGTGCCCTTTTCTTTTCAAAACCCGAAATATTTTGTTTGAATCTCATTAATTGAAGCAAGTCAGTTTGTATATAATATTAGATGTTACTGCTACTGCTACTACTGATAATGGTGAGGTTGATGACGACGACGACGACGACGAAGGCGATGATGATGATGATGATGATGTTAACTCCAACATGACCCTAGCAACATTATATCTCTGTATCTTCATAGGTCTGCCCTCTCCATGCCAGAAAGAGAAGTGTGGGGTGGGGTAGGGGTGAGGGGTGCATAAATCAAACAACAACAACAACAACAAACAAACAAACAATCAGATTTATGGTTAACATGTTTTGTGGACTTTAGATTTGTATGTTGACTTAAGTCGTATCATTGCTGCAGATTTGATCGATTTTGAAAGTCTTTTGCCGTAAGGATTATATCACACACACACACACACATACACACACACACACACACACCCTCTCTCTATCTCAATCTCCCCCCTCTCTCTCGCTCTCTCTCTCTCTCTCTCTCTCTCTCTCTCTCTCTCTCTCTCTCTCTCTCTCTCTCTCTCTCTCTCTCTCTCTCTCTCTCTCTTCCATATTACAATAACTGTTACATAGAAATAGACAAAAGCATCTTACCATCGATAAAGTAAAGACACACACACTTAGATTCATAGACCCGCAAAATTCTATGTATGTGTGTATGTGTGTGCGTGTGTGTATCAATATATATGTACGCGTATAAAAACACACATACACATAACCATGCATATACACACATATTTCAATGCGAAACAACTTCTATAAGTATATGTACGTAAATCACAAATGTATACGCAATTGTACATTTCCGAGGTTCTGCGCAAATAATGCACACAGATAAATGCACATATACTATACACTTGCATATATATATATATATATATATATATATATATATATATATATATATATA
>NC_069005.1:34443793-34444303 GCF_001194135.2 Octopus bimaculoides
TATATATATATATATATATATATATATATATATATATATATATATATATATATATGTATGTATATTTATTTCTATTGATCTATCTATCTATATATGTTTGTGCTTGTTTGTGTGTAGGCATGTATGAATGTCTGTATGCATCTACGTATGTATCCATGTAGGTATGCATTTGCAACCGCAGACTACACATATCTACGCATACATATTTACACGTGGTTACATATATGTATAATTACACACTCATATATTTACAGAAAGTTAGATAAATAGATAGATTTACACACACACACACACACACACATATATATATATATATATATATATATATATACGCTGTCACAGCTGTGCATTGATCATTATTTGATTTGTATAAAAAAAAAAGCGTTTATTCAAAGAAAACAAATCGTCGATGAAAAACATAAGCAACATGATGTGATTACTATCTCCACTGCATATGGGAAGTGCTAATGTAAACATGTATATTGATACCGGCATAATGACATACATGTA
>NC_069005.1:34445433-34447189 GCF_001194135.2 Octopus bimaculoides
ATATATATATATATATATATATAGATATAGATATAGATGTGTGTACGTGTATGAAAAGCGTGGATTCAAATATTTTCACACAAAACATTCAGGTACTCGTTACACACTCGCGAAGAGCCTTGTATAAGAGACACCACAAACGCACCAACACACTCACACACACATACACACATATACGCATGCATGTGTATGCTTATAATTTTTATTTGTGTTTATATACATATGTTTGCATCTGTGTATTTATAATAGTGTTCGTGTGTAGATATATATACTATCAAGTGAAATCTCATATATATGTGTGTGTGTTTGTGTGCGCGCGCAGGTGTATGTCTGTGTGTTTGTATGCGCAAGTGTGTGTATGCGTGTATGTGTGTGCGCGCGTGCAGATGTGTGCGTGTGTGCCTGTGTCTATTTCTGCGAGTGTGTTTTACCAGACGATTTATGCGTGTGTCTGCACCTATGTAGATGTCTTTGAACGCCCGTGTACTTAGTTCTGCTTTACAGATTAGATTGGATTACAAACCAAGTTAATGACATCACGTGACCAGAAATGGAACTCTATGAGGAAGTGAAACTTTCTGATTCTCTCATCAGATCATGCTATACCTGTCACCTGCTCTCCGAGTGAAGCATTTAAAACTTACAACGCTTCATGTACACAGATAAAATGGAGAGGCTGTGACAAACATCCACCACGCTGCTTTCCAATATTTCTATCATATTTCAATGCATTCAGTGCTTTGTATGCTGTTTAGTGGAAGATAAAAGTTAATAGCAGTCACTTACTGTCACTATTGATTTTAGTCGAAGAAATCGACCCCAAGACTTATTATTTGTAAGCCTAGTACATATTGTACCGAAACGCTAAGTCACGGAGACATAAACACACCAACATCGGTTGTCAAGCGATAGCAGGAGAGCAAACACAGACACGTATACACACACACACACACACACACGCACACACACACACACACACACACATATATATATATATATATATACATACATATATACATACATACATGCATACACGCACACTAAATCTATATGCATATGTATCTATCAATCTTTATATATATATATATTCGTCCATATGCACACATCCATACCCACCCACACATCACACTATCACTATTATATATAACAGCAGCGTGTATATAATTGATAGAGTAGGTCTAAAATGAGATTGAAATCTTCACTAATCTAGCCCCTTCCAAATCACCACCACCACCACCACCAAAACGATCTTCCACTAAACCAACGTTAAGTACATTATTTCTCTAATATCCACTCTGCTGTATGGGGAAGTGTATAGTTAATACCTATCACCGTCTCTCACCACCAACATCAAACGTTCTGCTTAACAGAATATTTAGAAGATTGTCCGTTTAGTTTAGAGAGGAGGAATGAGAACACAGAACTGCTACTTGATCGCTTGACCTGCTAGGTAAAGCAGTCAAATCTCCCTCAACCCCCTCATTCCTGTTTTCAGAAAGGACACATTCCATAATCTAAATCGAGCTTTAGTAATCCTGAAAATAGAAGGGATTATCATGTTTCGATCGGCTTTTCTCATCAATGAATTGACCGTAAACAATAACATGGATGGCAACATTGAGATACGATCAGAACGGCAGAATCGCAACAACGCAACTCTAATTTCTGAGTGTATTAACTGCCTTCCTTGAATAATATTTCTAACAAGATTAGGTGTGCATTTATGTATTTATATATATATACATACATATATCAT
>NC_069005.1:34447343-34448318 GCF_001194135.2 Octopus bimaculoides
TATATATATATATATATATATATATATATCATCTCTTAACGTCCACCTTCCAAGCTGTCATGGGTGGGCCATACATATATATACATGCAATTCATACATGCAATACATAAATACATACATACATACATACATACATACATACATACATACATTACTTTGATGTCATGCTCTGCTCTCTCACTTATACATACATATATATATATATATATATATATATACACACAGATCTATAAATAGTTCGGTGGATTGTGGCATTCAAAATTGAATGTTTTATTTATATCTACGGTACAAGGAACTATAAGATATTGTGGTATTTCTTTACAGCTAAACAGACATGACTGTTCACCTGTAAACGTCTTCGTCGCAAACACTGTTTCAGTGAAGTATACCACTATTTGACGCTTGTTGGCAAGGAACGCGGATTGGTTAAGAATCGAATGTGTTGACGACACACACAATACGAGACTCCAACGAACCAACCATTTGGAGGAATTTCCATTACTATATACCTTATAATATTTCATAATATCCTTATATCAGCTAAAATCATTTCAGTACTGAACATATTATATGCTTCCTGGATTACTGTAGTGGAGGCATTCTTTCGTTGCGGATCAGAGGATTTCAAGTTGAGAGTATTTTGTGCAAAAGCTCTTCAAAATTTCAAGTAAATATGTCATCCATAACGTTGATAATTCTACTTCTCAACAGAAAACTTGATGGCAGGCAAGCTTAGACTATACGCTATTGGACCAAAGATACAAAGGCATGCCCAGAAACACACACACACACACACAAACAGATTAAAACAGATGCTATGCATGTATGTGTGATGAGGTGATGCGTGAGATCTGAAACGGATAATTTACTCAAAGAAATGTTGCCTCAATATTCTTTCGTTTGATACGTGTGTATGTATGTATTTATGTAAGCATGTGTGCATGTATATATATATATATATATATATATATATAT
>NC_069005.1:34448586-34453549 GCF_001194135.2 Octopus bimaculoides
ATATATATATATATATATATATATATATATATATATATACGTACAAATATGTATGTGTGTATATATATTTAAATATATATATATAGAGAGAGAGAGAGAGAAAGAGAGGGGAGGAGAGATAGATGGAGAGAGAGAATGAGAAAAAAGAAAGAAAGAGACAGACAGACAGAAAACGTGAATAGACGAGATGTTTGTGTGAGTACGTCTGTTTCAAAAATTGGCGAAAATTACGAACAGTGGTGACACTGCTTCTGTTGTGTGATGTGTGTGTGTGAGCACACAATAGGGCGTCCGCGTTATAGTAGATTGATAAAATGTCCTCTAGTTACTGGAGAGAAAATAATTAAGCAGTGTGTAATTGCCTCTGGTTATTCGCATAGACATCGAGGTATATACATGTAAGTGGAGATCACTATGTACGTATATATAGATGTTTGTGTGCGTGTGTGTGTGTGTGTTGTGTGTGTGTGTGTGTGTTTGTGTATGTGCGTGTGTGTGATTACGTATACATGTACAGAGAAAAGTTAAAGACAGAAAGAGGGCAAGAAAGAGAGAGAGAGTGAGAGCGAGAGAGGAAGTACAGCAGAGAGATGTAAAGTGAGTGAGATTGAATATATTGAGAGGAATGTTTCGTGTGCGTAGAAACATTCTCAAAGATTTTGTTATTGAGCGTCGGAGTGGCAGCGGAATAGCGAGGTGGGTGTATAATATTGAGTGGAAGAGAATATATGGAGAGACGAGTGTGTATATTGTAGGGGACAGGGTTGATCTATACACATTGGAGTGAGAAAGAATTAGGGAAAAGAAATTTGAAATGTGAACTTAGGTGAGAGAGAGGAAAAGAGTGGAATGGATAGAGATGGAGAGGCAGATTTTGAGAGGGTGTGTATACATATGTGATTGTGTGTGTGTATACATACATATGTATAATTCTGCATATATAATAATATGCATATATATATAAAATTACCCATATGTGTGTGTGATTTTATATATATGTATGTGTATATATATATATATTTATATATATTTATATATATGTATGTGTGTATATGTATATATATATATATATAAAATGAAGGAATGCGAGACGTTTGCGTATGAAAGGAAAGAGGTAAAAGAAAAAGAGAAATGGAAACCGTAGTGAAAGAGTAAGGAGAGAAGAAGAAGGAAAGAGAGAGAGGAGTGATGCACCATGGTATGAAAGAGTGATGTGAGATAGATGAAGGAGGTACTTATTGGATAAGCTGAGTGAAGAGGAGAGGAACTTGAAGGAGAGAGAGGCAGAGAAAGACGACATGTTGCTGATATTTGTCTATAATCTAATGTCTATCAAGGATTACCTGTCGTCTGCCAGCTAATGGCGACCTAGAAATAGCTGTCGTCTGCCAGCTAGCGTATATTCTCTGTGCAACACTTTGATGGAGGGCTTCCATTTATATTAAACTCTTCGTCTTTCTTCACTGTTTCATGTTTGGTTTTGTGTTTTCTAATAAAATGAACCTTGCTTTAATTAGTCACTGGATGGTGTCAGGCAAATATTTAACCTCTTCTTCATTAAGTACATAATATTCTATGCAATACTTCCATCTGGCTGTTTATCGATACTAATCCAAGCATCTCTTACCCCTCTCTTCATCCCAAATATATTTGTATATAAGTATGTGTATGTATAATACACACACACACACACACACACACACACACACACAGATATGTATATTCATTAATATTTAAATATGCACACACTCACACGTATCAATATCATAAATGCACGTAAAATTGACTACAAATGTATGAACGCTTAGAATTACCATTAAATACGCATCTAAAGATGTAGAAACATGCTCAAAGACATATATTTCTAACACAAATTTTTCCTATCCACATGTGTACACATACAAATAAGATACAATATCGATGAAGATGGAAGAAATTGTAACGCCGCGAGCAGGTTTCGAACAACACGTCTGCTGTAATTTCTTACTGCTGTAACCACCAAATCAAAGTAATATCACTAATTTTGACTATCTTTCTATCTATTTATGCATGTATCTATCTATCTATCTATCTTTCTATCTATCTAGTGGGAATCCTATTGAGTTAGATGGGCACCAACAATTTATTTTCTAGGTCATTGTAGCCATTTAATTTAAGTCTAGATAGATAGATAGATAGATAGATAGATACACACACACACACACACACACACACATTTACAGACACAGTAAACGATATATGACAAAACATGGGCTGAGTTTCTGGCCGACATTAAAAGATAGGATGGCCATGGTAGGAATATTGTGTGGTGATAACTTTCTTCGATCGGGGTTGACTTCTTGCGAAACAACAGCGAACAACTACTGATATTACACAATCGTCACAAACAACAACCATAAGAACAACAGCAACAACACATCACCACCATCACCCCCAACCCCGCACCATCTCACCACACCACCATCATGACAGCATCGCCACCACCACAACCACCACCACCACCGCCATGATCACTGTAACATTACCCTCTCCAACAGCCCAACACTACCATTTCCACCTGACCGCACCGATTAACCACAGATACCGACACTTTCCTCACACTGCTCACCATCTGTGACCAAACTGGAAACATCAAACATACACACATACACACAAACACACACACAAACAAACACACACACAAACAAACACACACACAAACAAACACACACACAAACAAACACACACATATACATTTCCAAAAGTGGAGCCAGGTGTCTGTAGTGCCACACACACACATCAACACGTCCATCTTTGACCACACTAACTGGTCAATTAATACGGCCAAACTTGGTAACAGCACGATCTGACCGGTCAGCTAATTAGCCTAACATGTGTGAAATCACGGACATTTATAAGATTTGATGACCTCAAGTAGGTGTCTCAGAGAATCTTTAGAATGGTAGTTTGTTCTTGAACAATGTGTGTGTGCCTCTGTGTGTGTGTATGTGGTGCGTGTGTGTGCCTCTGTGTGTGTGTGTGTGTGTGTGTGTGTGTGTGTGTGTGTGTGTGTGCGCGTGTGTGTGTGTGTGTGTGTAACTTGTTTTAACCTGACTAATATAGTTTATCGATCACCAGCAATGATACAGAAGTTATTTTAATTCTAAAATCATAACTTATATATTTTCATTATTTTTCAAAAATTTGTATATATTTCTAATACTATTGTTACGGTTTTGTAAAATTCTCATATTTATGTAAAAACGTAATTGTGTCTAATTATCCCGGTAAACCTAACCCCACCGTCGGAAGTGGTCTGGGCGACTGACCGTATGAACAACAGGGTAGCAGACCAGCTACCCTCGTTTTCCCGAGCTATGGCTGCCAACACTGTGCTTAGGATAAGGATGAGGTCCATTAATGCAGTGGGATGGAGAGATGAAGGTTATGCTAAGGAAGCATAACTTTGATGCTCGTTGAATAAAGTTTTTGACATTTCGAGCATATATATATAAACACACACACACATACACACACACACACACACACACACACACACACACACACATATATATATATATATATATATATATATATATATATATATATATATATATATACATATATATACACACATATATATATGTATGTATATATGTACATTCATTCATACATATATACATACATACATATTTACATTACACACCTTTTCCATACCACATCTTAACCTTCATTTTGACTTTAAAATTTTCTCTTCATTTTCCTTCTTCTTTTATTGTTTTGAACTCCTAAATAGTTCATTAGAAAGTTATATTTCGTTGCTATATGTCCATAACCATTACAATTTGTAACCATTACCAGTCTCAAATACTTAACTGTTTTACACCAATCGTTTCAACCAATGTGTACATCGTTTGCAGTGTAAAACAGAATAAAGCATTTAAAACTTTATTTTCCGATCAAAGATGAAACGACAAATTTTTCCCACTAAAAACATTAAAACCTTCAACCGCTTCGTTACTTTATTTTATCAACCTTGTCTCTCTAATTTTAATCCTTTTAACATTTTCCATTTGCTTTTCAATTTAAAATACTTTTCAGAGTCATCACTTGTAAATTCTCTTCATCCGTCGTTCGGCTTAAACGAGTTGCTCTACTTCTGTTTCCCATTAGAGTCACCTGTGTATATTTGTCACCTATATACGTTTGGCATAAAACCAGCTTAATCGTTATTTGAATTTGTTGAAATTCCTAACGAAACATTTAAGTGAACATGTCAACGCGTTTTACTTCTGGTCTTCTCAATAAATATTTCCTTCTGCTTCCCCTAAATTTCTTGCATTAAGTCTCTTCCCTTTTCATGACCGCCTACCCCATATCTGGCAATTTTCTTATTACCAAGGCTGAATAGAGGTGGCAAACGATGATATCGAGGGGGTAAAAGTGTACGTCTACCTAGAGCACATAGTGAATATGTGCTGAGATATGGAGGCTGAAATCTCAAAGAGAACCGGTGCAGAACGGAAGGCATTTATCTCGATAAAGGAGGTGCACAAATCGAAGCTAGACAATACCATACGTGCCAACTCTTTCATAGCGCCTCCTACCTGCGGTCTTATATACAAGAGGATAAAAGATGAATTGGCTGCAACGCAAAGGACCACAGAAAAATCCCTTCTAGGAACATCATTACAAAAGCATATTTGAAATGAGATGACTGGAGAATGGAGCGAAGTGAACGATGTGATGGCAGAAAACTGAAAGCATAAGTTCCTCTGGGTTTTGACAGACAACAGGTGAGCCTATGCAGTTACAGAGAGGTATCGAGGAGATCGGAAAATGCTCCTTGGAAGGCCCCAAGACGATTAGGAAGATGATCTGTTTGGAAACAATGGCGCAATCAAACCAGAACTGGAAGTTTATCTTAGCCAATGGGGATAACGCCATCTGTTGGTTTGATCCATATACTGACACAATGATATAT
>NC_069005.1:34453570-34454255 GCF_001194135.2 Octopus bimaculoides
TATATATATATATAGATAGATAGATAGATAGATAGATAGATAGATAGATAGATAGATAGATAGATAGATAGATAGATAGATGCATTTATATATATATATATACATATATAAATATGCATACATATATGTATATGTATCTGTGTGTACGTGAGTGTGTGTATGTGTGTGTGTTCATGTGCATGTGTCGCATATCCTTCCACCGTCACTTCCCCACTCTCAGTCCGACACACAATGCATGCTGGGATATCAGGTGTGATGTAAACAAAGCAAAAAACAATTACGTCACAATAGAAGACATCTTTTGATCTCGCTGACGTTCATTAGCTCAGTAGGTGCGCGTGAATGTGTGTGTTTGTAGTACGTGTGTGGCTGTGTGCGTGGTTGTGCGAGTGTGTGTATGGGTACGTGTAACAAAGGTGTGAATATAGGTGTATGTGTGTATGCATGTATGCGTGTATGAGTGCCACAGAGTATATGTGTATGCGTATTAGTGGTTGTGTGTTGTAACTGAATGCTACTGAGTAGATCTACGGATGTATGTAGTGTGGATATAGTTGTTTGTGTGCGTGTGTGTGTGTGTGTGTTTGAGTGTGCACGTGTGTGGGTCTGCCTATGGAAATGGTAGCTTTGCAATAGGAGAATCATAGCAGTAGCAGTAGCGTCATAGGGATGGTGGTGGAGGTGG
>NC_069005.1:34454322-34456255 GCF_001194135.2 Octopus bimaculoides
GATGATTGAGGTAGAAACGGAGGTAAAGATGACGGAACTGAAGTGCAGCTAGCTTTAACAACTTGTGACAATGAATTGGTGGGAGATGATATCATTAATGCTATATATATATATATATATCGTCCAATAACACAGTACTTATTCCATGTCCTCGCGTTGCTGTTTTCTCTTGCTTGTTCATGTTTGGATTGACTATATATATATATATATATATATATATATATATATATATAATCATGTGTGTATACATGAATACATATAGATCTGCATATATATGCATATACATATATACACACATAGATAATATATATGATATAAATATATGTATCTATATGTAAATGTGTATATGAGTGCGCGTGTGCTGAGCGGGACCTGGCGTAAGAAGATGATGCACACACTTACATACATACCCACACACACACACTCATACACACACACACACTCATACACACACACACATATGTACATAATTACATACGTAACATGACGGGTGTGGGGTAGGTGTGTAGAAATGTAAATATATTTATATTAAATTGAATATAATTAAATATCGACTTAATACAATGATTATAGCACAATCATATACCACACTGCAATATGAATTAAAATACCTTTTATCTTCCTACTCCTATAATTCTACATACAAACACATACAAATATATACACACACGTATATATATATATATATATATATATATATATATAAACATTGAAATAATTCTTTTATGTTGCCATTAATAGATTATTCTGAAGGTTTCTGTACGTGGTAGCAGGGTGTGTGGTGGTTGGTTTGTGTATTCCTAATCCCTGAGGGTGTAAGTTTAAAGGAGATGATAAGACGGGAGAAGCGTGTTGTTCGGAAATATCGTTAACTTAACAACGATGAAAGACATTACTGAGCATTAGAGTACAAACGCTCAGTTAATAGAATCTTCATCAAAAAGAGAGAGAGAGAGAGAGGTGGGAGATAGAAAGTCAAGCAGTGAGAGAGAGACAAAGGGCAATCTATTGTGCGATTTTAGAATCGGAAAAGAAATTTGCCCGTGATGAAGTGAGATATAAACCACAAGGAAGGAACTTACTGACCAGCAACTTATCGCGGACACTGGTCAACTACAACCACATTGCCTTCGCCAATGTCCGTAAGGGCTAGAAACAAAAGACATGGCAGGTGAACTCTCCTAACGAAAGAATTCTTTGAAAGTTATATTCATTCTGACATTAAAGAAAAAGAGAAAATTTATGTAGTTGGCTTCATATTGTAAAATAATAAGTTTGATAGGTGGCGCTGTCATAGAAGTGAAACCTTTGTTAGGCCAGACAGACTGTGATGGGTTTGTATAAATTCCGTCTGTCTATATTCCTATCTTACTCTTTCTCTCCCCTCCCTCTCTTTCTTTCTCTCTCTCTCTCTCTCTTTATATTTAGATAGATAGATAGAGGGCTAACAGGAATAATATGACAATACGAAATCTTACACAAATACACACACACACACACACACACACACACACACATATACACAGAGTCAAGAAAGCACTTGGTTTACATGTCACCCAACAGTTGGCGGGTTCTAATTTAATAAGGTCGACATAAAAAGACGATTGCGATTCGCTACTTCCGTGACGTCGACGTAATAGTCGGCTGTGATTGGCTAATGACATTTTGTCTCAGAAGTCACCGAACTAATCGATAATTGATCGCACACCCGTCAGGTTATGATCGTATTACAGCAGGCATGTAATAATTCATTCTGTATGATAGTGGGTGGGGGTGAGCTTGTGACGTTGGTGCAAAGGAAGAAGTCACAGTGCGGAAGACGCGTTGACGATTCTATATTCAGCGCTTCTGGTGGTGGTGGTGGTGGTGGTGCGTGATGTTCGGGAAGCAATAACGTGTTTGCATGTACAGGAAATGTACGACACGTGTGTGT
>NC_069005.1:34456888-34459112 GCF_001194135.2 Octopus bimaculoides
ATATATATATATATATATATACCTGTAAGTATTAAGAAAATACTACTTTTACGTGATATTTTCTGCTTTATAAACATATACGCATTTCGGCAAATTAACTGCTCATGTACTCTACATACACGCACACACACACATATATATATATATATATATATACATGTGTGCATACAGGTATTCATACGCATACACATATACATGTGTACGTGCATGTGCATGTCTGTGAGCACGCGTGTATACATGTGTATAGCCATGCATATACATCTGTATACGCTTGTATAATTGTTGGATCATAAAACGCTGCAATGTCTAGCTGAAATCCCTGTTGGTTATGGAGCCGGAAAGAAATTGTATCGGAACAAGTGAACAATGCAAAATGAAATCAGCTTTGAATGGCAGCATGGCGGCGGGCGGCGATGAGAATTCCTGGGAAAACGCATCAAATGGATTTTGTTGCAGAAAAAAAATTACCTTCGAACCAACGATCGTCTTATAGTCTTCAACAAAGCAAAAATAGACTAAAGTAGACGAAGAATAGAACTGCTTAATACTTTTGTTATCGTTGTTATTTTTAATATTTCGTTAAATATATAAATTGACAGGTGAAAACAGTAATTGTGTATTGTATTGCTGGCTAAAAAGGAAGAAATATTGGAGTTTGACAGCGTAAATGATGGTTCGTTTGGACAGGAGCAAAGAATATGGATTGATGCACGAGTAATTATAGCTGAATATTTGATTTTGTGAAAGAAGGAATCTAAAGATCTGTTAGGGTAGAAAGAAATTCAATTGATGTATATACAGTTGTAAAGGAGAGCAAAGAAAATAACTAAGCTGTTCCTTACTAAATATGTACCAATAATCGAATATAAAGGAGAGAAACTGAGAAAAAATAGGAAGAAAATAGGTGGAAATATGGCTGCTGTTCTGCTAAACTCCCAGTAAATCGAACATAGATTTAACAAATGAAAAAATAAAGATATCGATTTTAAATTTTGACACAATGCTAGCAAGGTTGGAGGAGGGAGTAAATCGTTTACATCGTCCCCAGTATTCAACCGGTATTTATTTTATCGACCCCGAAAGGATGAAAAGGCTTGGTTGATTTCGGCGTAATATGAACTCAAAACGTAACGACGGACAAAATACCGCTAAGCATTTTGCTCGGCGCCTTAAAGGATAAAAGTATTGAGACGCACAAAACATTTCGAGATGGAATCTTCCAGAGAAATTTAACGAACTTAGTTTGGATACAGTTTGAAATATAACAGCTCATTGTAATTCTATGAATGTATGTACGCATGCAGGCATGTATGTACGTACGTACATACATACATACATACATACATACATACATACATACATACATACATACATACGTTGTTGACAGTTTCGTATTTATAATTTATGGAAATTTTTTTTAAATAAGGCTTGGTGTTATTAAGCGCCGGCAGACTTTGAAAGGTGGGAGGGAGCGGTCTCTAGTGGAATGGAATTGCATCTTCTCAGAACCAGTTCTGATTCACGATTCTCTGGGGAATGTGAACTTTTGAATGGAAGAATTTCGCTAACCAATCTTGTAAAGAAAATTCCAGCTGGACCAAACTGAGACCAACCCAATTTTTGGTGCTAATCTGGCACAAACCAATGCGAAATATATCAATGTTTCTGACGGTCGTATTAATAACATCTATTCGCAACTTATAATTAAATCATTTATAATTTATACTTTTGTTGTAATAAATTGCTTTTATTTAAAACAAATAGCAAAATTATTTTTGATATATTGTTTTAGTTAAAGAAATTATTTATTTTATTTTTTAATTGTTTTACTAAATTACTTCAATTTCATGAGGAAATTATTTTTTTAATTATATTTTCTCAATAAAAATTGCAATTTTACTGTCCTCTCTTCTTGGCATTTTGACTTTCGACACCGTGTCTGTCCAAGACATCAGACATATTGAAACTTGAAATAGAAAACTGAGAAATGCTAATAAAATACATAGACGAGCGCGCGCGCACACACACACATACATACACACGTTCACTAATATGCACAAAATTATATAAATACATGCACAAGCATACAGACACACACACACATATATACACAAACACACATACATACATAATACACATATGCATTCATGTATAAACACATACATACATACATACATACATACATACATACATACATGCACAAGTATTTTTTTTTTTTTTTTTT
>NC_069005.1:34459283-34462378 GCF_001194135.2 Octopus bimaculoides
ATATATATATATATATATATATATATACACACATATATGTACATATATATATATATAACGGGCTTCTCTCAGTTTCCGTCTATGAATTCTACCCTAAGGTCATAATAGAAGACACTTGCGCAAGCTGCCACGCAGTAGGACTGAACCCAGAACCATGTGGCTGGGAAGCAAGCTGCTTACCACACGGCCACACCTCTGCCTGTATATATATTTTTGTATTAGCATCGTTGAATTTCTGTCAAACTGGAGTTCTTTTTAAACGTAGTACTCAATACTTGATACAAATGTGCCATCTCTCGTTACTAATCTTGATTTATCACAAACTATTGCCATAGTAGTTGTCTTCTAATAGAGTTACCATTATTATTATTAGTCATGTTAATGGAACCCGACTTAGCAATATTAAGTCCAATGTTTTGATCAAAGTTGACACCAAAATTCGTTTTGATGTTGACATCAAAGCCATCTTAATACGATTATTAATATTATCGTTGCCATGATCATCAGTATCATCATCATCCACATCAAAATATAATAACTACAGAAGGCCTTATGGTCTTCGAAGGTTATCAGAAGCTGTATCTTTATACAAACACAACCTGATCGCAACCTGCCTCCCATGCGATACCTGAAATGTAACGATGAGCCAGGGGTTAGGGTCATTTGATACTAAGTCCTTTGTGTTTTGTCTCCTCAAACACTGCAGTACCAGCCTGGAGTTGAGGCAATGAAGAGTTAGCTGCTCATGTCGCACTTCCTCGCCTTAATAACCGAGCACAGACTTTGATACGCCCACCCAAAGCCATGGATCACATATTGTTCCACAGATCACTTAGAATCACTTTCAACTTTTCCCTCGCCGTCGTATTCAGACACACCTTTCTTCTCTTTATTCTCCAAGAGCTGATTCAGATCCAACGTCTCTCTCTCTCTCTCTCTCTCTCTCTTTCTCTCTCTCTCTCTCTCTCTCTCTCTCTCTCTCTCTCTCTCTCTCTCTCTCTCTCTCTCTCTCTCTCTCTCTCTCTCCCTCTCTCTCTGTTTCGTAACGCTAGCGATGCCATTGATTCGTTTATTAACATTTTAACGCTATCCTCCATATTTTCATGTGTACATGTTAAAATAAAAATTTCACTGTTTACAAAAGTATCTGCTTATTAAATTGTCTTCATTTTTGTTTTCTGCCCTTTCCTTTTATAAATCTTTTCTTTTCTGCTTTTCGTCTTTTTTGTATTTTTTTTTTTGTATTTTTTATGCTTTATCTTGGAGCATATCTGTTGCGACCAGGTTTGTGGCTATCACCACTTCCCAGTTCCCCAAGAGAAACCATATTAAATTGCGCGTAAACAATATTTTCAAAAAATATTAAAACTACGAAACTGCCTTCCATGCTACGGCAATGAGGTGGACAACCAAATGTTCCATATCCACCTACTAACCTAATAATAATAATAATAATAATAATAATAATAATAATAATAATAATAATAATAATAATAATAATAATAATAACAATAACAACAACAACAAATTGTACTTCCTTATTTTACGAGAAGAGCGACGGCAGATAGGAAACGTAAGAATAGACACACATACACACATGTATATATACGTGCGTGTTTGGACTGGTTCACGTGCGTCTGTGTGCGTGCGTCTGTGTACGCGTGCGTGCGTGTGTGTGTGTGTGTGTGTGTATGTGTGTGCGTGTGTGTGTGTGTGTATGTGTGCGCGTGTGTGTGTGTTTGTGTGTATGTGTGTGTACGAAATACATCCGTTATCAAAGATAACTCGAGGTGAACGATAAAAAATATCGTCAACAATATAATGGATTTCAAAATATTTCAACAATAATACAATGGTATATATATATATATATATATATATATATATATATATATATATATATATATATATATATATATATACAGAGAGAGAGAGAGAGAGAGAGAGAGAGAAAGAGAGAGAGAGAAGCAAATGCAACATTACAATTAATATTATCATGATTAATATTGTTGTTGTCGTTGTTGCAGAAATGTCTTCCCATTTCCTCCTCTTATTAATGCTAATGCTATTATAACTAATGCATATTTATTGGACTTTAATAACATCTTTATGGATTGTTGTTCTACCTTTTATCGGGAGTAGTAGTAGTAGTAGTAGTAGTAGTAGTAGTAGTAGTAGTAGTAGTAGTAGCAGTGATATTATTATTATTATTATTATTTTCATTATTATTATTTTCATTATTATTATTCTTGTTGTAGTTGCTGTTCTTGTTCTTCGTTTTGCTTGGGGAAGTGCATTTTCTCTATTCTTTTGTCATCAATCCATTTTTCTTCTCCATATCATCATCATCATCATCATTAAAATCATTATTATTATCATTATCATCATCATCATCATCATCATCATCATCATCATTAAAATCATTATTATTATCATTATCATCATCATCATCATCATCATCGTCATCAACATCATCATCAAATTTCTTCTGGTATTTATCCTCATAAGCTTCATCGTCATCATCTTGATCATCACCAATACCATTTCCAACATCCCCGTCGGCGTTACCATCATCATCAATACCACCACCACCACCATCAGCATCAACGCCATCATCATCATCATCATCATCGTCATCATCATCATCATCATCGTGAATGAGGAAATGAATGATTACTTTAGAAAAAGAGAACGAGTAGCTAGGCATTAGAAAGCGTGGTGTGTATGTGTGTGTGTGTGTGCGTGTGTGTGTGAAACGAAGTAACAAAAAGAATAGGTGTGTTATAAAGGAGGTGAGTGAGTTGTACTTAGGGGAGAGAGAGTGGTTGGCGTGGTATGACGTGAAGATGTGATAAAGTATGACGGAAAAATATTATACTTCACCACACATGCATCGAAAACAAATAGCGACCTACCAGAAACTCCCTTCTTTAGTGCCTCTATGAACATCTTCCCCGCCCACACGAAACAAATACACACACACACACACACACATACCTACATACATACAAGCATGCATACAAACATACGTACATATAAGCATACATGTATATATATATATGTGTATATATATATATATATATATATATATATAT
>NC_069005.1:34470833-34473950 GCF_001194135.2 Octopus bimaculoides
AGGTATAAACCTAAACTTATAATTCGGATAGAGTAAAAGCAGATTTCTCAATACATCAGCGTAGGTATTCTCTTTTTCACTGCATGTATGTATATATGCATGCAACATGTATGCATGTACGTACTATGCATGTATGTGTATGAATGTGTGTATGTATGTGTGTATATCTATGTATGTGTGTATGCACATGTGTATGCATGCATGTACGTATGTGTGTATGTGCTTATGTATGTATGTAACACGTATGCATGTACGTACATCTGTATATATTTATGCCTGTATGTATGTATGTATGTATGTATGTATGTATGTATGTATGTAAGTATGTATGTATGTACGTACGTACGTATATATGTATGTATGTATATTAACGGTTGTCATATGAAATGACATTAATAAATGTCCCGTAATTTATCAATATAGTTTTTCTTCATTGTTTTTCTTTTCATTTTTTGCTTTCGGTGTCGTCTTTATATTTTGTAAAAGTTTACACCCATACACCCTCCACACACACACACACACACACACACACACACACACACACACACACACACACACACACACACACATACTTGCCCCGCCTCACACACCAAAGCACGCACACGCGACACACACTAACAGATATATGCGACTATATGGATGCATATATGTACGTGAACGTGTGTGTGTATATATATATATATATATATATATATATATATATAAATGCAAACATGCAAATGCTAGCATTTCTTCATTTTTTAATTGCCATTGTTAACACTAATGTCTTTTGACCAACTCTTCTTTGATGCTGTTGCTTTTGTAGTTGTTTTTGTTGTTATCGTTTTAGATAACGCAGTTGTTGTTGATGCTGCTGCTGTTGTTGTTGCTAGCATGTTGTTGTAGTTGTCAGTGTTATTGTTGTTATTGTTCTAGATAATGTTGTTGCTATGATATTTATCGTAAAGTAACCACTCTCATCATCCATATGTCCTACAACGTCACTTAACAATGACAGTTAAAGGCCAATAGATAATGATAGTAGTAGTAGTAGTAGTAGTAGTAGTAGTAGTAGTAGTAGTAGTAGTAGTAGTAGTAGTAGTAGTAGTAGTAGTAGAACAGATGCAGTAAAATATAGCAAAGCTTCTCTACAAAGAGCCTTGCCACACATATAATCTGCTTCAAGTTAAGGCGCTCTGTGACACTCCGGGAAATCTTTAACTGTTTTAGAAAATGACGGCATGAAGAGCTTGTGAAATTTTGTAGGGGGACTGCTCATAGTCTGTGGCATTTCATTGCCTATGAGAGTAATAGTAAGAGTGGTATTACTACTAGATGACTGTAATGTTGAGAAGTGAGTTAGATTGACATTTATACCGACCTAATTATGGAATTGAACACGATATAGCAGTTATTGATAGTGTGTAAATGTGTGTGTGTGTACGTATGTGTGTGTGTGTAGACAGGTAGGCAGACAGGCAGACAGACAGACAGACAGACAGATAGATAGATAGATAGATAGATAGATAGATAGATAGATAGATAGATAGATAGATAGATGCACCGCATTTGTAACTGGTACATCTGCAACAATATACAGCAGCCATTTCTGTAAAAACAGTGACAAATTACCTCTAAAGATGGACATGTGCACGATCAATATAGCATCAATGCTTTCATCCTTTCGGGGTCGATAAATTAAAGAGCAGTTGTGCACTGGGGGTTGATCTAATCGACTGGGCCTTTCTCCAATATTTCAGACCTTGTGCCTAGAGTAGAAAGGATTTTAAAAGAGGCGGTGAGCTGACAGAAAAGTTTGCACGCCAGACAAAATGCTTAGCGGTATTTCGTCTGTCGTTACGTTCTGAGTTCAAATTCCACCGAAGTCGATTTTTGCCTTTCATCATTTCTGGGTGGATAAATTAAGTACCAGTTGAACACTGGAGTCGTTCTTATCGACTGGCCCCCTCCCCCAAAATTTTGGGCCTCGTGCCTAGAGTAGAAAAGAATATTTATATTTGTTTTATATTAATATTTGCTTTGTGTGAAGTGTGTAACATGATTTGTATTATTGATTATTGATCGTAAAGGGTATAGATTATGTGAGTTGTGTTATATTTTACTAAACATTCATTGTAAAGTCTGTATGTTACGTGTGAAAACTTTTAACCTTGGCATGGTTTCTATGTCTTTGTTCATATTTTGTTGTCATGCATCATGCTCCAATTATTATTGACGTCGCTTTCGCTTTCGTAACCCACATCTTAAACTTTGCTACTTCAAGTTCCTTCTATTATGGCATTTTTCCCAACGTCTTTTGGGACATTGTCTGAATTGCGATGTTGTGGCCAGGTCGTTTTCATGGAGCCTGCATACATCATCATTTGTTGTCTCTTTTGACATCGAAACGTTAACATATTCTGCAGCGAATAAAGATGCCAATTTGAGTGTGTTCGACACGTTCAGACTGGCATCTATATCTACAGGACAATATTCAGATTTTGATTTAACAAGGACTGGGCAGCCACAGCTGGTGTGGTCAGCCATCTTTTTCAGCATTTGCTATTAGAATACATTTTCCTTATTTTGATTTCTGTTTTTATTAATTATTTGTGATTAGATATTGTTCGCCTGTGGCCAGAATCCTTTAGTCCACAGCTTTGGTGCTCTTATTCATAACTTTGACTTTGGCTTCCATCTTATATAAATGTTATTTCTATTATTAACATCATTATTGATGTAGTTGTTGTTGTTCATGTTGTTGTTACTACTTCTACTACTACTACTACTACTACTACTACTACTACTACTACTACTACTACTACTACTACTACAACTACTACTACTACTACTACTACTACTACTACTACTACCACCACTACCAACACTATCATTGTTATTATTATTATTATTATTATTATCATTATTATTATTATTATTATTATTGATATCATCATCATCATTATTATTATTGTTATTATTATATTAATATCATTATTATTATTATTATTATTATTATTATTATTATTATTAATATCATTATTATCATTATTATCATTATCATTATTATTATTATTATTATTATTATTATTATTATTATTATTATTATTATTATTATTGTCATGAGAACCATAACAT
>NC_069005.1:34474431-34474840 GCF_001194135.2 Octopus bimaculoides
TGTGTGTGTGTGTGTGTGTGTGTGTGTGTGTGTGTGTGTGTGTGTGTGTGTGTGTGTGTGTGTGTGTATATGTATATACACCTACACATATGTTGAGAGAGGGAGAGTGAGATTCAAAGCGACATAGACAATCAGGTTGGTATATATAGCTATACATATCTCTATACAGGTACACAAATACACACAAACGCGCATACAGACAGGTAGCTCGATATCTGTCATCAATCTATATAGAATTGCTGACCTATTTATCTCCATCATTATCAATATCTGTACACACTCACGCGCATACATACACACTCACACACACACAGACACACACACACACACACACACACACACACATATATATACACACTCACACACACACAGACACACACACACACACACACACACACACATATATATA
>NC_069005.1:34475420-34478871 GCF_001194135.2 Octopus bimaculoides
ATATATATATATATATATATATATATATATATATATATATATATATATATACATACGCGCGCACACACATAGTTTCAGTTCTTTATCGTCTAAGAATTCACTGATGAGTCAAAAGAGTCACACACATCAAACTCTGTCTCTTTCGCTCCTCTTTCAATTGTATAAATAGTGTTATTATTGTTTTTAACCATTATTTGCAATCATATTATCTTAGAGTTTTGATATCAGCCTCGCATATCATCTCTAATATTATTATTCTTTTCATTAGAAATACCGTTATCGTTGTTGTTGTTGTTATTGTTGTTATTAATAATATTATAGTGCCTTTATTAGCTCTCAATGCTACTACAAATATTACTACTACTGCTGTTGCTGCCGCTGCGGACTGCCCAGTCCTTGCTAAATCTGAATATTTATACAGACATGACCGAGTAAGCCGTTATATCTACCGGACAATATGCCAGCATTACAATATTAAAACTGACAATAGATGGTATAAACATGTACCAAACAAGGTAGAAGAGAACGACCAGGCCACAATCAACTGGAATTGGCCGGTTCTAACCGACAAAGAAATAAAAGCTAATCTCCCAGACATAATAATCAAGGAATGGAAAAAAAACCCTGTTTACTGATAAATATTGCAGCCGTTTCTGATCAAAATATTGTCCAAAAAGAATTGTAGAAATCGTCAAAGTACAAAGACCTCGAAACAGAAGTATTGAAGATGTGGATGGAGCAGGAAGGTAAAAGCAATAGCAATAAGAGTCGGTGCACTCAGCATGATAAAAGAACATATGAACAAAAAGGTAGAAGCTATACCTGCATCCTCAACACTACACACTGTTCAAAACATAGCCCTGCCAGGGGATAACCAAAGTGGTGATCGATAACCAAACCTAGGGGAAGCATTTGTTAGCTAACATCATACGGAGATGGGTTAATCTCTAAGAAATTAAGCCCATTAGATTTCAACTGGACTGCTTATTATTGCTGCCGGGAGGTGGCGCGCCAACCGTCGTAAAGTCGATCGGTTGCAAGTCGGATAGGTCGTAATTTATTGTTAGAGCGTCGGGTAAAAAGATGGCTTGTGTGTTTGTTTCGGGTGTTTACGTTCTGAGATCAAATGTCGACGATGTCGACTTTGTCTTTCACAGTCGGGTCGATAAAATAAAGTATCAATCAAGATGTAATCGACTAACCCCCTCCCCTCAAAACTGTGTCTTCTACCTAAAGGAAAAACAATTGTTATTAGCATCCTGTGTTTCTTTAAGTTAATTATTCATAATTCTTTAAAGTTAATTAAAAATGCAGAATATCTCTCTGTGAACCAAAAAGATGCGAAAGATTATCCCAAATATCGGCTTCTTCCGTCACTTTCCGGTTTTCCTTTAATGGCTTCTACATAATTAATGGATTCTCTTACATCTCTCTTGGTTTCGGTGAAGGAGGTTGGCCTAGCGGTTTAGGATGGTGAACACATGATCGTAAGATGGTGGTTTCGATTGCTGGTCTGGGCAGCGCGTTGTGTTTTGACCAAAACACTTCATTTTCTGTTTCTTCATTCCACTCAGCTGTACATGACTTCCAGCAATAGCTGGGACAGACCGACACTCCATTCAAAGGAGGAGGACTCTTGTAATCTCATTGACTTCTACGTCATAAAAGAAAAGTAGTGGAGTTGATTCATTCGACTAAAATTCCTCAATGCGGTACCCCAGCATGGCCGTAATCTAATGTTTGAAACAAGTAAAAAATAAAATACACATACACATACATATACTTTATTTGTAGGTCAACAAAGCAACCAATGTTTTCATGGACAGCGATCTTCACAATTGTTCAAGCGTGCCACAGAAACGTTGGTGCTCGTCTCCTTTTCTCTTTCTCTCTCTTTCTCTCTTTAGCTTTGTATATATATATATATATATATATATATATATATATATAGTTGACAGTCGGTTCTTTAGACATCGTCATATTTCAATATATTTTCGTTATATTGCAGAGATATCTCTAAGAATGTAGGAATGGCTGAGAACTTAACAAGTTCATCTTGCAACGACGTGGTTTCTGGTGAATGTTTTCTACTACAGCCGCGAACCGAACAGCGTTTATAAGTGAATTTAATGACTGGAAACTTTGTATATTTTTGCATTTCACCGCTTAGCAACCGACGTTGGTGTATTAACATCACCACAACTAAGCTTTTTGAAAAGAGAAAGAATAATTGCCCGACTTAAAATGTGTGCAGAGGCAATTTGGGTGTTTAAGGACATCAGGGTGCTGCCGTAGCATGGCCGTAGGTAAATGACTGAAACAAATTTGGTAACACAAAAAGCCATGTTTATAAGTACGTATAAACGTATGTAAGATTGTGTATGTGTTATATATGTGTGTATATGTGAGTGTGTTATATGTGTGTGTGTTTCTTTGAAGCTGTAACTTCAGCAGTGGCGACTATATTTCACGTCTGACTGGTTCTCTTGTAAGTAATGACTAATCGATCTTCTATCGATGTCGGCAATATAAAATCTTGACTATGAGATGCATCTTGTGATCAGTTGGAAATCTTTTGATTGATTGGAAATAGTTTAATGGCTGAAGATGGTAGGTGCGTTAGACATGTTGAAATATATTTCAAAAATCGCTTTCGGTTTAAGACGATGAAAACATAAAATATTATTTACATTTTAAAATATTTCAATAAAGAATCCTTTCTACTATGGGCACAAGACCCGAAATTTTAAGGGAGGAGTAGGCTAGTCGATTACATCGACCCCAGTGCTTAGCTGGTACTTATTTAATCAACCCCCTAAAAGATAAAATGCAAAGACGACCTTGGTGGAATGACTTTGTCTTTCCTGAAATAATGACAACAAAACAACGGTCAACATTAAACGGGCGATTAAGGTGTACTTCCCGTGAAACACTACATTCATTTGTACTGAGTTGGAAAGGTTACGAGCGTTGTTACCCTGATTATAAATTTAGCATGGTCTAATACCTTAGAAATAAATTTATAGTTTCCGGTATGACATTATATTAAAGTTTAGATTAACTTCAGTAGGCTGGCTCAGCAATGCCTACCAAGACTTCTAAAAGTGTGGTGTTGTAGGTTGTAACTGAAATAAAAGGATTCATAGTCAACTCGATAAAATTATTTGAAGATGAAGTATTAGCAGTAAATACACAATGATCCAACAGAGTTTGAACCACAAAGATTGTTTAATGAACAATTAACCTGCTTAAAACAATTGCACTAACGAGAAGAATTAATATTTGATATTTCTATAGCGAAGCACATTTTTATTATATTAATCTACTTTATTCTGTTGAGTTCTTTGTTCTCCGTATTGTTCATACTGCTGTCTCTCTCTCTTTCTCTCTCTCTATCTATATATATATAATTATATATATGCATATATACGTATTTATATATACACGTGTA
>NC_069005.1:34478881-34479861 GCF_001194135.2 Octopus bimaculoides
TATATATATATATATATCTGTGTGTGTATATATATTCATATATACGTGTTGTGCATATAAGTATGCTTTGTTATGTACATATGTATCATACATGTACATATACATGCGTGTGCCTACATATATATATATATAATTATATATATGCATATATACGTATTTATATATACACGTGTATGCATATATCTGGGCATTCAAATATCTACCTACATTATATGTATGTGTGTAAATTCACGCATGTGTGTACGTATGTGTGCATGCATATCTGCACATATACATATACACGCATGTATTCAACCGCAGAGTGTAGATGGTGCTATGATAAAACTTTCCATGAATAAATAAGAGAAACAAAACTTCTTTTACATGTATTGTGTACTTTTCCATTTTCCTCTCTACAACAAAATATATATTTGTGAGTGTATGTTTGATTCCGTATGTGTGTGTGTGTGTGTGTGTGTGTGTGTGTGTGTGTGTGTGTGTGTGTGTGTGTGTGTGTGTGTGTGTGTTGCCACAGTAAGTACGGAGTGGAATTAACACCGCCTCTAATCTCCATTTTATCAACACAATGTGTCACATTTGTAAAGAACTAATCAATAATCGATAGGCAGGAAAATCGACCGTAATACGTGTGTGTATGTGTGTGTGTGTGTTCAGCACGTGAAATTACTTATATGCACATTATATATATGTACACACACATATGTGTGTGTGAATGTGTGTGTGTGTGTGTGTGTGTATGTATGTATATATATGTATGTATATATATGTATGTATATATATATATATATATGTATATATATGTATGTAAATATATATATATGTATGTATTTATACACATACATACATACGTACATACATACATAATACATACATACATAATACATACATATAAGTGTGTACATTAAATAGACAGATATTTAGATAGATACGTAGACAGAAAGATAGATAGATAAAGACACTTATAAATCGACATACATCCA
>NC_069005.1:34480040-34483854 GCF_001194135.2 Octopus bimaculoides
TGTGTGTGTGTGTGTGTGTGTGTGTGTGTGTGTGTGTGTGTGTGTGTGTGTGTGTGTGTGTGTGTGTGTGTGTTGGTGTGAGTGTGTATGCTTAGACATTAAGTGCAGCTGCAGAATCTGCTGTCCATCAGTTCCACGCAGTTACTGTGTGACAAGGGTGAATCTATAGATTTCTGGATCGATCTATGCCTTGTCAAATGACAAATTGTTAATGACTTTCTGGGTCAATGTATTAAGCGTGACAAAACTGGATCTCCTCCTGTCATTCAGCTTTCTAAATGGTTAGCATGGGAGACTGGGAGTGGGGGGGGGGCCTGGCGAATTGTGGCGAGATGGTGGTGGTGGTGGTGGTGGTTTTACTGCTGTTGTTGCTGGAAGTATTATGGGTGATGGCAGTCGCAGAGGTGGCGGTGTTGATACTGGTTTTAGCGTTGCTGTTGGCAGTAGTGGTGATGCTGAGGCGGTTGCGATGGTGGTGATGGTGGGTGGTGTTCGTACATGCGGCGGTGGTGCGTTTAGCTTCCATTAATTGCAATTGAGTGAGACTTGTTGGATCACCGAATACAACAGGGAAGAGACAACACTATTCCTATTCAACTGAAAATGTAATATACACTGTGATACTCTCGCCATTATCACAGATTGCTCCATCGCGATAATACTACCCACCGTTCTGATTATAATAAACGTAATTAATTACTTCAGTAAATTGAAAGAGAAGTAGCATAATAAAGTGACCTGTTCCTTGACCAGCACTGGTATTCACTTTATCATCATCATCATCAGCTTCATCATCAACATCATCTCATCATACTCTTCCACCTTCATAGATATTCTGCCCCTAAATACTGTGGAATCCATTCTCGCCATTCGTCTTATTAAATCCCTTCGTTATTCCACTACATCAGTGAAAATTTCCCAGTCACGCAATTGGTCAGTCCTTCGGTCTCCTCGGTCGGAGTTTTATCGGACTTATGTTAGCGTCGGCGAATGCAAGGATCGTTTTTGTTTATTTAGGAATCTAGCATTTATATTTCATATATTTTACCTTTCACTTGTTTCACTCATTAGATTGTGGCTATGCTGGTGCACCGCCTTGAACAACGTTAATCGAACGAATAGACCATGGTACTTATTTTATTGTAAGCGTAGTACTTATTCTGTCAGTCACATAAGCCGCAACGCTAGGTACGAGGATGCAAACAAACCAACACTGGTTGCCAAGCAGTGGTGGGGGACAAACACAGATACAAAGAAACAGACACACAGATAGATAGATAGATAGATAGATAGATAGATAGATAGATAGATAGATAGATAGATAGGTATACGTATGCATGTGTATATATATATTGATATAGATACATATACATATGAATACGTGCAGACATTGATGCTTACCTACCGCTACCTTTGTTCATTGTTCGCTCATTCAACTGTAATGGCGTGTAGAGAACTTCAGATTCCAAGTTAATTAACTTAACCCATTGCCTCTGGCATTTCGACCCAGATCCATAGGATTCCTTATACAAAAAAAATACACCTTCTTTCCTCGTCCACCTTGTCTTCTCACCGTACAATCTTTAAACATCGACACCGACCCCCACCCCTAAACACAGATATTAACACTCATTCGAAGAATTTTTTTTAATTCTTTTCATTACCTGTTGAAGTGCCACTTCTGCTATCACCAGCGCCACCACCATTATCATCGTCCTCCTCCTACTCATCATCATCACCATCATCATCAACGTTATTTTCATTATCAATATTGTCATAAACATTGTAACTGTCCTCCCCACTAGCACCGTCTCCTTCATCACTGCTACTACCATCACCACCATCACCACCACCCGTTACCACTAGTTGTATCGATGTCACTACTACCACCACAACCAACAATAATACTAGTTCCAATAGCTACACACTTACACACACACACACATACGCACACATGCACACATACACACTTACACACACATACACACACATGCACACACACACTTAGACATACATACACACACACTTATACACACACATATACACACGCATACGCACACGCACTTACACGCACCTACACTTCTCACACAACGTAAATTCACCATTTTTAACCGAAGCCACTACTTCCTTCCAGCGACTTCATAATATTGTATATTGTGTTTATACTGCTTGGTGCATTGTATAAAATATAGTATATATCAAATATAATTGGTATAATTAGTATAATTAGTATATTATATTCCAGAACAATCTGTCACCACCCACTTCAACACAATGGGTCATTCCATCACCGATTTATCAATGTCTGGCATCTCTACATATCCTCGACTCAAATACATTAGAAAACAGAAGGAATAACGTTTCGTATTCACCACTTGGAAGGAACTCTGACACACACACATTTACATAAAGGCTCTTCTTTCTGCTGCCTCTCCCCCACACCCCAACACTTAATTCAGTAATTCCATTTTTATCCACCGGCAACCATCTATCTCACCTTAATTTTTTTCTTTCACCTTACTCTCACTTGCTTCACTTCCTCTTTTCATTTCTCTATCATTTTCTCTCTCTCTCTCTCTCTCTCTCTCTCTCTCTCGCTCCCTCACACACATACACACATATCCTCTTTCTCTCTCCTACTACTTTCTGTCTATATATGCAAACTCATGTTGTCTTGCGTTCCCCATCAGTTGCACTCAGTTTCTTAAACATAAAGGTTGTAAAATTCTGCTTCCTTTCGATTCTACTTTTCTGTCATCTTTACCTTGAAAAAGGACCTTGTCCGAAACGTTGGATACTCCACTCTCTACTACAATTTTACGGGATACTTTCTGTCGCGCTTTTTCCATATAATATATAGTATATATAGTTGTTAATCTTGTTGATAAACCCCAATTAATCTTTATCTAACAGCATTCTACTTGTGACAATTTTTTTCTGTTTTCCTCTGACGGAGCTCATCTAGGACAATATTTTTCAACGTTTCCCATTTTTCCATTTTCTAAAGTTAGAAGTGTGTGATTTGAGGAAGGCTGTGCTTGCTATTTCAAGCTGATCGAGAGACCAGGTAGAATTCTTTCGCTGCCCGCGGGTATAAGACGTAACATTAATCACGAAGGCAGACGAAACGGCCAACTGAGAAGAACGATTAAACCTTGCGATGTATCTTTCTCACTAACAAACAAGCAATTGGACAGAAGGGTCGGCTGTATGAGGTCGATCCACCTGCTAGAAATAGCTGTCAAATCTTGTTCAATTCACATCATCACATGACTCAGCTATAGTTCCCACAATATTCATTATGCTGAACTTTTTCCAGAGTTCTCTTTCATAGTTTGGCGATCGTGTTGTGTAAAAGCAAACACAATTACGAATATAGTTGTGAATAGGCTGTTTATAAACAAAACGGAGAAATCATGGCCGGAATCCTTTTACTAATAAGCCTACTACAGATTGTAAAAATAAAGGACAGCAAACAACAACGACATTCTTAAAACCAAATATAAACAAAAAAAAACAAGAAAGCTCACCGAGCCACATCTACCTAAAGTATCTGTACAGTTGTTCGGTACAGATCCAATTATCTGACTTCGTACCAGTCCTTTATCTGGTTTTGGCAGTAACTTCTACCAAAGCTCGAGAGAAATACATAAATGAATAAATAAATTAATAGATAAATAATAATAATAATAATAATAATAATAATAATAATAATAATAATAATAATAATAATAATAATAATAATAATAATAATAATCAATTATATTACGATAATCTTCTTCAAGTCTGAAGTGTTACTAAAAATATTTCTTTA
>NC_069005.1:34484712-34487009 GCF_001194135.2 Octopus bimaculoides
CCCCCTCCCCACCTCCTCCTCATCATCATCGTCATCATTATCATCGTCGTTGTCGTCGTTGTCATCATCAACAGATTCATATACATCAGCAACATCTACCAATTGCTTGAATAAGTACTAGTTACGTACTGGGGTCGATCTAATCGACTGTCCCCCCTCCCCCAAAATTTCGGGCCTTGTGCTTAGAATAGAAAAGAATATATAACAAGAGTTTTGTTGACTATTTATAATTGCTTATGAAATATAATTATAGCCACCGAGTTTACCGGTCCGTTTCAGTTATGTCTGAATGGAATTCAGTTTATGAATAATTGAAAATCTTTAATATGGCAATGCTGAGCTATAACAACAACATCGACAAAACAAAGATAAAGAAACGTTGAAAGTTTTTCGCTCCGGAATGAGTACTAGGTATGTCCTCTTCATCTGCAATCCAGGCGCTGTTATGGCGCTCCCACTACGTTACTTACTCAACCAAATCAGAATGTCTTACATTGATATAATTCACTTAACAAGCTTATAATAGGTTTTCTAACGAAAAAGACAAAAGGATACAGTATATATGGTATATTTAGGCATTTTACCGAATAGCTTGTATTATTTGCCCGCTGAACAACTGAGAAATTCAATTAGACAGAATTAGTTCTGTAGCAACACGAACGAATATTCTGCTATCTCCACAATAATATAGTAATTGCCACTTAATTGGAAGAATTAGGGCGAAATTTTCTTCAAAAATTCCGACGGCGATGGATAGCCAGGTCCGTTGGCTGTGGTAAGAAATGATGAAATTTAAAAGTTATTAACTTTGGTTTTATCTCCCCCTCCATCTAATTGTGTTTGTCTGTCCATCTACATATCTATCACTCGTTATCTCATCAAGCTATCAAGATGTCTAAATAGTTATATATTTATATATTTATCTCTCTCATCGCCAATCTGTCCGTATTTATTTCTTGTTCTTTACATTGATATACCATAATTATCTATCTTGGTATGTTTCGCCATCAACCATTCATAATTCCTATCTAACTATCTATCTATCTATCTATCTATCTATCTATCTATCTATCTATCTATCTATCTATCTATCTATCTATCTGTCAGTCTGTCTGTCTGTCTATATATCTCTCCCAACCGAACTATATTTCTATATATTAGTTTAATTATCGATCTATCTCTTTTAACTTTTATTTCTCTCTCCCGACCATCTCTCTCTCTCTCTCTCTCTCTCTTTCACTCTCTCTCTCTCTCTCTCTCTCTCTCTCTCTCTCTCTCTCTCTCTCTCTCTCTTTCTCCATGTCTTTGTAGACCTGCGTGTCTTCCTACACATCAGTGTATCGAAAATATATGTAATTATGCATGCATATATATAAATATATGTATATGTATGTAAATGTATATGTATGTATATGTGTGTGTGTATCTATATCTATCTATATATTATATATTCATATACACACACACACACATATGCATGTTTGTATGTGTATATATAATATGTATGTATATACACACACATATACATAGAGAGACAGACAGACAGACAGACAGACAGACAGACAGATAGACAGACAGACAAACAGACGGACAGAGACGCGGACAGATATATTGTTAGATATTTTAAATTTTACAATTTATTTGTGTGAGAGACACACTCACGCGCGCGCAAGCATATACTCTCTCACACACATCCTTGGTCACAGATGGGGACGTAGGTACTCATCTCCATCTTGGATAAGAATACGTACAGCATGTATAGATAGATAGATAGATAGATAGATAGATAGATAGATAGATAGATAGATAGATAGATAGATAGATAGATAGATTAATAGATTAATTTCAAGCAAACCAATGGCAAAACAGAAACCTATGTTTGTTTACAATCTACTACATGTAGTTTATCAAAAGCGCTTATTGCATATTTATCTTATGAATTCCACAATCACGTTTCCATCCACGTGATTGTGAAAATGGAAGGTGTATGTCACTGTTGTTGTTGTTATCCTTGTTGTTGTTAAGATATATATGTATATTTTATTTATATTCATTTTCCTACATTCACGTATCAATTCTCCTTTAATATATTGATTCCCATTTCATGATCAATCTGATATACGTTTTTAACTCTACGTGTTCCTTACATGAAGATAATATGAAACCATAGTTACGAACAACAAAATTTTCTTAAAAAAAAAAGAAAAAAAAAAATTCCAACCTGATCTGCCCTAAGGTCTGCTAAGGAGCACAAACCAACCCAATCACTGACTTCAGGTTAAATTTTGAGCAGTTTC
>NC_069005.1:34487647-34488344 GCF_001194135.2 Octopus bimaculoides
ATTTGTTATATATTTATATTAAACAAATCGTTAAATTGTTAATCTGAATTCGTTTCTTATTTCTAGTTTCTTGTTCGATGGCTATCCTCAATTCGTTGACCGTTTCCACTTTTGATTCATAGAATTTAATCTTTTAAGTAATCACATAGAAGAGATCTAGTGCTTTGAGATCCGGTGAACGCTAAGCAGATTCTACTCGACCACCTGTTTTAGAAAATTTTATCGAGTTACGTCTTTATATTCCTATGATAGTGTGGAAGTGCCCAAATAATGCTGGAAATAAACTTCACATCTTCACCAATATATCAAAAGAAACTTTTCACTTTTGGCGGAACTTCACAAACCTCTTAAAAGTTAAATGTTTAACTTAACGTATTGAGTTCTTTATTCTGTTAATTCTATCAATGCTGCTATTGCTGTTGTTGTTGTTGTGTATGCATATATATATATAAACATATTTATGTGTGTATACCTGGTGCTGATGGTGGGTAACGGTTGCCTACTTCATATAGATATGAATGTTATATTGCAGCATCTATGCACATATGCAAGTGTATGCACCCTTGTGTGCACCTACGAGCATGTGATATCAGTGAAAAGGCATCTATACAGAATTAAAGATGAATGCGTAAAAATTGGGTAATTTGTGACAATAAGTTTTGTATGTATGAATGTATATATATATATATATATATAT
>NC_069005.1:34488711-34490924 GCF_001194135.2 Octopus bimaculoides
TATATATATATATATATATATATATATATGTATGTATATATGTATGTATGTATGTATGTATGTATGTATGTATGTATATCAGACAGACAGATGGTCCAGTAGGCAGAAAGAGAGACAGACAGACAAATAGATGAATGGATAGATAGATAGATAGATAGATAGATAGATAGATAGATAGATAGATAGATAGATAGATAGATAGATAGATAGATAGATAGATAGATAGGTAGATAAATAGATAGATAGAAGATAAAGAGGAAGAGATAGAAAGAGATTGTTGGAGAGATAAACTAAGGTAGAAAATGGCAAAGAGTAGAGAGACATATTAATGGCGTATTTTATTGTTATAATAAATGGTGAACAATACTGAATATAAACATACAAATAAGACAATGAAATATATAGATAGATCTAAGAAAGAAGAGCAATTATTGTATATATAGTACTTACTCCCAGTTTGTGGTTGGTGGAGGAAGATCTCCTATGGTGGTCAACGTCAGGGTTGACCAGAACAGTGAATATAGGTACTTCCGAGTTACCGAGGAGTACTCCCCAACAGGTTGAGGGTAGGTCCAGTCTCCGACGAAATTTTCCGCTTCCGAAATGAGGTAAAAAAATGCTGCAAACCAATGAGCACCCAAGAAGAGTATGTGGGTGAGATTTGCCACCCGAAATAGGTTAGGATAAGGCGTCCGGGATTCTAACATGTGACTGCATCTTAATGACCTGTATACCTTGAGAAAACGTGGAAAACGAAGTATTGGATGCCAACCAATGGCGAACTGTAAGAAGTCTAATGGGGCTAAACATGCAACGTCCATACGGAAGTCTGATGAAGAGTAATAGTTTTTGCTGAGTTTCTTCGAGTCGTACACGAGCAAACCTTGCTCTAAATATCCGGTACGGAACTGTACAACGATGTCTATTAAGTAGATGACATCACAAATTACATCAAAGCTGGTCCAAAGAGCTATATGTTGAAGTTGTATTTCTTGAAACGCCTCTCGCGCTATACACGTCCAAAGGTTATAAAGAACAGCCAGTGTCAACATGAAGAGCCAATACATCATAAAAGTACCCTCGGGACTAAGCACGTAGTGATGGTTACGTTTTTCTTCTTCCTTGCGTTCCACTTGTAAAGCCAAACCTTCGTCTTCTGAATCACTTTCCATATCGATGTTGCTGTTGTTACGAGTTGAGAATTTGCGTAAGAAGGAATCCTGGCGGTGGTGATTATAGCGACGTTTCGATCGTTGTTTCACGGCGCTTGCAATTTGAACTGTGGTCCGTAGTTTCGACCAATGTGATAGAGTTCCACCTGCGGGTTCCGCTGCATTCGAAGAGGCCTCGTTATCACCGGATGTTGTACCCTGTGCTGCTGCAGTTGCCGCCGCTGCAGCCGCCACGGCATTGGCGCGTTTTCTGGCCAAAAGACGAGAGATTTTCTCAAGCTTCGCGGCATCGATATCGGGTTCTTTCTCAGAAGATTCCTCACCTGGTTTCCCTGCAGATCTGTCTGTGAAGGGTCCCGCATTTGACCCTTCTTTTGGTTTGTCGTCCATTTTGAGGGGTTGGATTCTGCCTTCTATTTCGTCTTGACAAAACTACAACAGAAAGAAAGAAAATATCATTTGTTGAGTGAAGAAAGTGGGTGTACGATGTGCATGTACATACAAACACACTTTATATGTATGTATGTATGTATGTATGTATGTATGTATGTATGTATGTATGTATGTATGTATGTACGTATGTACGTATGTATGCATGTATGCATGTACATATGTATGTATGTATATATATATATATTACGGTTATCAATTTGGTTGGCAACATTCCTATTGTGAAATCGTGTGTTTAAACCGATATTATATTTCGGGATGGTCAATTTTTTTGCCAAATAAACACACGCACTATATATTTTTTCTTCACTCTTTTATTACTGTTCTTATTTTATTATTTTAATTCATGTCCATCAATGTGTGTGTGTGTGTGTGTGTGTGTGTGTGTGTGTGTGTGTGTGCGTGCCTGTGTGTGTGTGTGTGTGTAAAATACACACATATATGCATACCTGCATACACATACGTATCCACCCACGCACATTCGCACAAACAAATTATACGTAAATATATATGTCTGTGTGTGTATCTTCGTGTGTGTGCATGTGTGTGTATACTTACATATAAATAAATAAATAAATAAATATATATATA
>NC_069005.1:34491728-34495731 GCF_001194135.2 Octopus bimaculoides
TGGGGTGGAGAGTCGGGGGTGGGAGGGGTAATCCAGAAGTTGTAGACCAATTGGTATGTGTTGAGTAAATGATAATAATCACATTTCAGTAAAATAGGTTGATAAAGTGTGTAAATATTTACGAGAGCTGAAGACTGAAATATTGAATGTAGACAGAAAATTGGTGGCAGTCATTGTAGAATTGTCATGTGAGTGTTGGCAGAGAAAGAATACTCGAAGAATTGGCTGAGAAACCTTCGTTGCATGTTAGTGTTGGTTAGAAACTTTGCTTATTCATCATCCAATGCCTTCCACATTGTAAAAGAGCACATTCTTCCAGTTTGCAGGGGTTAACACCGCCATGATTTCGAAACGAAAGAACCAGACGCGAGCGGGAAAATATGGCAACAATTGGGCCCTTTAGGGCACAATTTACCTATCATCCTCTTCACTTGTGAATTAGTCCCCTAATTTAAAGTTCTAACAAAATTTAATGAGTGTAAACAAATCATTTCCAAAATTCAATAAAACTGTGAGCCCACGCAAACACGTATAAAGATATCAATAATAATAATAATAATAATAATAATAATAGTACACAATAAAAAAAGTGTGATGCATTATGTAATAGAATAGAGATTGACGTTTTTTATTGAACAATGGCAAATATTGGTGGTGGTCGTGTCGTGATAGTAATGATGATGGTGACGTTGGCAGTGGGGAGCATAGTGGTAGTCGTAGTGGTCATGGCGTGAGTAGCGGGTTTTAATGGTGGTGGGGATAGGTCGGTGGTGGTGGTAGCGGTGGAGATGGTTGCGATATGGGCGACCGTTAGGGTTCAACGGTGGTAGTAGTGATGCTGGTGGTGGTGGCGGTGGCGGTGGCGGTGGCGATGGTAGTTGTAATGGCGATAGTGAGGAAAGTAGGGGTGACGTCGAAAATGTCCGTTAGCGGTAAAGTCATTTGATAGAGGAAGAAAGAAACAGACAGACAGACAGACAGACAGGCAGGCAGGCAGACAGACAGGCAGGCAGGCAGACAGACAGATAGATAGATAGATAGATAGATAGATAGATGTCAGTGTGGGGTATATAAAACTTTAATTAAAAAATTCTCGAAGCAAATGGACAGAAACGAATTGCTTTGGTCAATTGAAGCATTGAAGCATGGCTTACAAAACGGTAAAGTGTTGTAGGGAGAATTGGTGCTTTCTTGGATATAAAATAATTGAATGGTAGTGAAAGAATTATCCGATGCCAAGAGCAATGACAGTGAATCAATCCTTCCTCTACTGAAAAATGTTAATTTTGTCCAATTCCTCAAAACGACGAGGAGACATCTTTTGAAAAGGATCTGAACTGACAGATAAATGAAGAATTATGATATTTCGGTGACATTCCAAAAGAAATCTTTCATTTGAATCTAGGATATCTTTATTTATTTATTTATCTTCGTTTCTTTGTTAATATGACCGGGCATCTTAGAAATGAAGTTGTTAGTGGAGACTTTCAGATGTATAGTTTATGGCTTTGTGGTTAATCGGAGGTCGCAGGATCAAACCTTGCTTTTAATCTTCTGAAACTATTGATTTCTTTTGAGAAAGTCGCAGCTCATATTTCACCAATAACATCAACACTGACGCCGCCGCCGCCGTCGCCGCCGACCCGTCGCCGCCGTCGCCGCCGACCCGCCACCGCCACTACCGCCACCACCGTCGCTGCTGCCACCGTGTCGATGCCGCCGCCACCGCTGTTGTCGCCACCCTGCTGACTCCGTTGATATGAGTGTCCAAAATTTGTTACTGCTGTTGTTGTCTCAATTCGGCAGACTTATGAACGAAGGTGTTCTATTCATGACCATCCCGTCCTAGACATTCCAAATTTAGGACTACATTACTGAAGGTGTCTCAGGACGGTAGGGTGTGATTTGAAAGAGTTTTGCTGGATATTTCTTGCGACCACATAGACGAACCCACGTTCTTGTTCACCTTAAACAACTCTATGACGTCCTTCGTAGCTGCTTGTTGTTGACTTTCCATTGAGTCGCCGGTGTATGTGTACGTAACTCAACAGCTTGATAATGGCGGCGGTGGTGGCATCGCGGCGGCGGTGGCAGCGGCGGTGGCGGCGGTGGTGGCGGTGATCATAATGGCGACGACGGTTTGTAAGTCTTGTTGTTGCAATAGTCGCATTCGTCGCTCTCTTTCACCGCCCAGACACCCCACCGCCATCTACTGATTTCTATAGAAATATTTGAGCTGCAATATTTAGAGAGTAAGTCGGTTCCAAGTTCCTGCGAATTTTTGGAACATTTAAAGAAAAACTTTTTTTTGACATGCGATCCTCAATGAGGTTTAACATTACAATTGATATTTTGCTATGTTTCTGCCAGCCACCTTGTCAATACATTTGCAAACTACCTCTTCCCCCTCTCCATCAGGATGCTACACGAAGTCACTGAATTTCAGAACTATTACAAATTATTTCACACTGATAACTCACCTGGAATTTCCTGTCTACAAAATTCCTGCGAGAATATTTGTTGATAAGGCTACAATAACATGGCCGACAGTTTGCAGATTTGGCACGGTTCAAAGAGAGACTTCAACTGTAATTTTACACAACGGCCACTGGAATAGTTCTGTTGTATAGTAGTGCGGTCGGGTCAATAACAGAAACTCTAGCAGAAGAGAATAACATTGGTTATTGTTCTGTTGTATAACAGAGAGGCCGGGTCAATAACAGAAACTCTAGCAGAAGAGAATAACACTAGTTATTGTTCTGTTGCATAGCAGAGAGGCCGGGTCAATAACAGAAACGCTGGCAAATGAGATTAACACTGGATATTTTTCTCTTTTACGATTTATACTTGGAATTCATTTTCCATAAAAACATTTTAGCAACAAAAACTACAAAAGAAACGATAAATTACAGAAGCACTAATTTTTCTCTGCTCATAGTATTTTACAAGCAAAATCATTAATTCTGAGTAGACATGATTTAAGATGGCTAAACATACAAATGGCTACCCTTTTAAATCACAAAAATATCCAGCTAGAGTTTTATTGTGAGGAAAAATTAAGAAAGAAATCGTTTCATAAGCTAATGATCGAGGCAAGAAGATGTAATGCTACAGTTGGTAAAGCTGGTGATCTGGACAAGGGACTAACTGAGAAAGTTGACTGACCACAAAACCTCTTATGCAGGACGATGTCCGAGAGGAGAGATTATTATGAATGTGGTCTGGCCGCTGAGGTCATGCATTCCCCATGGAAGCCCCTTTGGCATCACTGCTCTATCTCTCGGAAGACGAAAGTCCGCATGTACATTGTGTCGGTCCGCTTTCCTTCTCTATGGAGCAGAAACGTGGTCCCTCAACAAGACCTTGGCAAAGAGGATCGATGGCCTCGGTAGCAGCTTCCTACAAAGAACAGCGATAGATAGATAGATCGATAGATAGATAGATAGATAGATAGATAGATAGATAGATAGATAGATAGATAGATAGATAGATAGATAGATATGCATTCAAATATGAATTAGAAGCAGTTCGATATATGTAAAGAGACAGAGAGAAACGTACGCAGAAACCCGCTCACTGAACGAAATAGAGAGAAAAGAGCTGGAAGCAGACAGAGACAGGGTGGCGATGGCGGTAGCGGTAGTGGTAGTGGTGGCGGTGACGGGGATGGCTATAAAATTCAATAGAATCGAAGACCATTAAAAAAGGCAACATTGACACCATTCTAAACTCTACTGGTTTGTGGGGAATTGTTTTGTTGTTGCTTTTTATGTTGCTGTTGTTTTTCTTTTTCAAAGATTCTATCTTTTTCCTATTGTTGGCCAATTGATCGGATCAGAAACATGACTGGTGTACAATGAAACGTTACCATAGGAACACATAAAAACAGCATATCTATCTATCTATCTATCTATCTATCTATTTATCTATCTATCTATTTATCTATCTATCTATCTATCTATCTATCTATCTATCTATCTCTCTCTCTCTCTCTCTCTCTCTC
>NC_069005.1:34495810-34497385 GCF_001194135.2 Octopus bimaculoides
ATATATATATATATATATATATATATACGTATATATTCCACAGGTGAGGTCCGGAGATTTTCATTATAGGAGACACTTCGTGGTGCTGAAAAAGATTCAAACTTAGACTCCGATGTCTTTACAGGGGATCGATTCCATAGGGTAAAGGGTTACTATAAGAGGGATCAGGTCGAGCAGATATAGAGACAATTATGCGGGAAAACAAATTAGGTATATTAGATATAATATAACAGTCTGGGCACAAAATATGTATACATGAAAGACGAGAGAAAGCGAGAGAAAGTAAAAGATATAGACTTTCAGACGATGAATATTTAAGTACAAATGAATAGATATTTCTCTCGTTTTTCATGTATACATACAGACATATTTTGTGTTTCATACCCAAACTGTTATATGATATTCAATACATCTAATTTGTTTATACGCATAATTGCCTCTATTAATATATTTGTTTCAGAAACAGCAGCTAAATCATTGCTCATGTCATATTCGTCTAATGAAACCTATGCAAGTGTATTAGAGACAATCTACAAAAGTGAGATCATCAGCATCATCGTCTTCATCATCATCATCATCATCATCATCATCATCATCATCATCATCATCATCATCTTCATCATCATAGTCGTCGTCATAGCTACATCGCCATCATCAACATAATCCTCATCAAGAAGACCACCACCTGCAATAGCCGGTTCTTTTGGTCAAACTATCGTATCTCCAGCTGCTTCAGATGCCAAGATATCAAAAATTGTCAAAGTGTTGTACAATGGTTTTGCTATGGAATTGTGAAACTATTTTTTCCTTTTTCTGAAAATGCAACGTTTTGGATTTATGATATTTTTGCATAATAGCAACGATTATATATATATATATATATATATATAATGGAACGAAAACGCAATAAAACATTCGGACAGAAGGACAATACAAACGCAGACAGGAGTAACAACAATTAGAAGGACAGGGAAAAAAGAAGACGGGCGATTCGCGGTCTTCCTTTCTCAGTCAAGTTACCAGATGTGCTTACCGTTTCGGGCAGTTACACTTGCGTAGTTGAAATTTATAGAAAAGCAAAAGACGAAGACAAGTGTATGAACAGCAAGAACGTTTGACATACGCGTGTATATAGACATATATATGTATACACGCGTACACCAAAAACCTGCGTGTGCGTGCGTGCGTGCGCGTGTGTGCGTTTGTGTGTACGTGTGTGTTTCCACCCAATATTTCTTCTCTGTCAGATATTTTACTCAACCAACACCCACGTCTACACCCACCAATGTTTCTTGCCATTCGCTTCTCTTCAATCTAAAATTTATTTCTGAATAATATTTCGGGGCCCTGTTTTCCTTGTTGCTTTTTCTCCTTTTCAGATTCTTTTATATGCCTGTTTTTCCTCTTCGGTGATTTTTTTTCTGCTTATTTGAGCCACTTTTTTTTCTTTCTGTTATATTTATTTATGTATTTATTTGAAAATATATTTTGAATATCAAATATTAATGTTCTGTCCTGTCTTTTATTTCTTCAGCTAATTTCCTCTTCTATATTCTTATATATCACTCATCTTTT
>NC_069005.1:34497465-34498935 GCF_001194135.2 Octopus bimaculoides
TATATATATATATATATATATATATATATATATTTATTTATATAAAACAAGTTAAGTAGTTAGTACTAAACTCTCTGTACGAGATACAAGTACTAACTCTACTGAAAAGTAACGGCTGTTACAACCTCAACGAGATTGTACCATACAGTACACACTTAATGCTACTCTTTTTAACCCCAGGAGGACATCTCCTCCAGGTAGTTATCGGAATTCGGCTGCTATTTCTGGTAGCTTTTATTTAACTCCATTATTTTGCAGTTAATTAACCCCATCTAGAGTCAGATCAAATCCAGCCGTAATCGTTTATCACAAATACCAGTTATACCATAGGGTGCAACCTATCAACTACATCATCTCCCTTGCTTGTCGCCGTCTTCTTCTCCTCCTCCTTCTCCTTCTTCTTTTTCTTCTTTTCTTCTTTCGCCTCCTCTTCTTCTCTTCCTTCTTTTCCTCTTTTTTCTTCTTCCTCCTCTTCTTCTCCTTTTCATCTTCCTCCTCAACGATGTCGTGTTCATTAAGGTTTTGAACCCTCGTCCCCTGTCACGGCAGAGGCAAGCGGCCCCTAAAACCATTCCGTCTGCATTTCTCCCCCTCTCCCCGTCATCGGATCGATCGCAGTCTCTGGCTCGACTCCTTTATTTATCGATGCACCCAACTCGCAAAGAAAGAAAAAAAACCAAGATCTGAAACCTAAGGTCATCGGAACGTAGAACATAAAGAGCTGGAACAAACACCACGAGGCATTTTGTTCCGGAAAATCTCTGTGTCAAGTACCTGGGTGGATAAAATATGTAAAAGACATGTCAGCTTCACTCTGGTATTCTCAAAGAAAATTGTGAAATTATGTAAAATAAATTTTTCCTATCTTCAAAGTTGGCTTGGATGGCCATCTTTGAAGTGTCGTGGAATAGATAGCAATTACCCTTTCAGGGTCTGAATTCGTTATATCCGCCTTTGTGGTCAGTTATAACGAAGCAAATAAAGTCGCGCTGGGAATGTCTATGTTTTGCATTCTTCCGGGGATGTTAAAACAAGTACCAGTCAAATTTTAGGATCGATTTCATCGATTGATTACTTTATCTTCAAAATGTCTGTCCTTCGTTCACCTATACACTACTGGTGAAATGAAATACTTGGTGGTGATCGGGGTGCGAGTAGTGGTAGTAGTAGCAGGTGTGGGGCAGCAGCAGTAGAGGTAATGGTTATTGTGGTGGTGGTGATGATTGACGGTGGTGGTGCTGGCTGCGGCAATAGCAGTAGTAGTAGTAGTAGTAGTAGTAGTAGTAGTAGTAGTAGTAGTAGTAGTAGTAGTAGTAGCAGTAGCAGCACCATATGTTGGCCGTGGAGCAATATAATGGATTCACAACACATGCTGGTGAATGGCTGTTTCCATGTAATGCATCGATCGATTTTTCTATTGAAGGTCTCCTCCTCCTCCCCCTCCTCCTCCTCCTCCTCCCCACAGCATCT
>NC_069005.1:34499856-34502356 GCF_001194135.2 Octopus bimaculoides
GTGTGTGTGTGTGTGTGTGTGTGTGTGTGTGTGTGTGTGTGTGTGTGTGTGTGTGACGTTTTGAGTGAGTGTTTGATTGAAGGAAATTCAATGAATATCTGTGAATGTTGCTTCGTGAGTGAGAGTATGAGCGAGAGCGGGAGAAGGTTGGCACGAGGGCGTGCTTTTGTGAGTGAATAAATATCTGAGAGAAAAAGTGAGTTTTAGGTTATGATATAGAGTTTGGTTAATGAGTGAGTGAGGTAGGAATTGAGTGATGGTGTGGGGTAGCGATTTATTAATGTGTATGCTGATGAGTGGTTGAATGGGTGATAATTGAGTGATAGTTGGAAGGACTGATGGAGTGAGTGTGAGAGTTAATGAATGTGTGTTAATTGAACGGTTCATTTGTTCATTCGGTGAGTGATTAGTTAAGTAATTAAAACATCAACAAAACAACATCAGTCACACCTTAATTGAACATCAATCTAATTGCTACCACTTTAATATGACATCCCTCCATTTAGTTCAGCACCTTAGTAAGGCGCGTGGCTTAGTGGTTAGGGTATTCGGCTGCCGATCGTAGGGACCTGAGTTCGATTCCTTGCGACGCGGTGTCCTTGAGTAAGATACTTGATTTCATATTGCTCCAGTTCACTCATCTGGCAAAAATGAGTTGTACCTGTATTTCAAAGAGACAGCCTTGCCACACTCTGTGGTCACGCTGAATTTCTTTACGTACAACATTAACGGTTACGCATGTCTGCGAAGTACTCAACCACTTTCACGTTAACTTCACAAGCAGGCTGTTCCGGCGATCGGATCAACTTGATCAATCGTTGTTGTAACCAACGGATTGTCAGTTTAAGTCGTCGGTCCAACGCCTCCACTTGACTAAGCCACCAGACCAACATCCTCTCCCTCCCCCACCCCACCCTACACACCCATCAGTAAACTAACAATTCGATCACCCATCGACACTCCAGAGAACCTTACATTTAAACTAAGAAATTAAATAAATGCTTACCTGTTCTTCAATCGATAATCAAACATTTCCATTGTTCTAGATTGTTCGATCTCTTGCAGTAACACTCGAGTATGATGCTATACATCCTGTGTCATGTCGTGTAATGATGTATACATGTGTGTGCGTGTGTGTGTGTGTGTGTGACACTATATGTTTTCCAACCTTACATCGATGTCAGACGACAGTGCGCCAATACTAGTTTACTGATGAGGTTTATTCTGTGTTAATTCGTACAGTTGGGACATATCCCGTGATATTGTATCTATGTTTGTGTGTGTATGTGTGAGAATATGTTTATTTCTGTGGATATGTGTGTCTGAGTGTGTATGTGTGTGTATGTGTGGTTCTGTATACTTTGTGTGTGTGTATGTGTGTGTGTGTTACACTGAATTCTCCGAGTAAATATTAAGTGCAGCTGCCGTATATTCTGTAAATATATCTTGCGACTGTATTTTGTGTGTCTTATGTATTCTGTGTCACTGTAGTTCTTTTGACGCTGAATAGGCTTTGCTTTAACCCGTATAGTTTGTCACAGAATATTTATTTTCCTTTCCATCTTGTAGTAGCATTTATCGTCTTTGTATTGTTGCTGCTGCAGTTGTTAGTGGTTGGTGGTGATATTGTCATTGTTACTGTTGTGGTGGTGATTTTGAAGGTGTTGATGATGGCTTACATACTTCCAATGACGTTGATATTACTGTTCAGGCAGTTGTTTTTACTCTTCCTGTGCATATAATACTGCTCTTGTTGTTGCGGTTATTTCTGTTGTTGTTCTTGTTCTTCTTGTTCTTGTCTGTTACTCATTTCTGGAAGCTAGATATAAAAGAAAATAAATAAATAAGCATTAGATGAAAAATCAATAAATAAAAGCTCAATATTGAATGGTTGCAAATACATTTAGATGCATGTCACCGAACGGACCTATTACAACAATCAACCTACAAGATAGAGCAGTCAAATTCTCACAGATCACACTGTATGTAAAAATGGCAAGATGGTCATGGTTGGAGGGTCTTTAATTATAGATCTGGTCCCGAGGGGTTGTTGAACTTAGGAAACATGCAGATATAGTGAGTGAGTGATTGATTGAGTGAGTGAGTGAATGAGTGAGTGAGTGAGTGAGTGAGTGAGTGAGTGAGTGAGTGAGTGAGAGAGTAGGTGAGTGAGCGAACGAGTGAACAGAAAGGTAGTAGAGAATTAAGAGTGAAGAGTGGGAGGTAGGGAGCTAGTGAGACAGTGAGTGAGGGGTGAAAGAAAGAGGCGGCAGAAGGAGTTGAAGCGTTGACAGTTGAAGAGATTTGGTCAATGGACGTGACATGAGGACAAGCAGACGATGAAGAACTAAAAAAAAATAATAACATCGTTCAGAAAAATAAATTAGTTTTGAATCAAAGGTTAAACAGAGAGGTTAAATATGATGTTACTTATTCGACAAGTTTAGCAAAATATAAATTATGTCGGATAAACAAATTATCCAACATCAATATTCTGCGG
>NC_069005.1:34504580-34509907 GCF_001194135.2 Octopus bimaculoides
ATATATATGCATGTATGTATGTATGTATGTATGTATACATCTATGTGTATGTGTACGCATGTATGTATTATTATACTTGCGTATGGTCATCTTTTGCCAATTAAACACAAGCACTGTTTATTTGCTTTTCGCTTTAGGTTTATTAATATTATTTATTTATTTATCCTTTACTTTGTTTAGAAAAAAAAACTACACGTTTATATGAGACTTATTTGGTAAATTAATTCAACATCAAGTATTGTCATGGGATAGTTTCAATTCCTTAGAGAAACACTTCCACGAAATCGGAACCCTTGCTACGTAACATTTAATACCCCGGTTGTTGACAAAAGAATGCTTTTTATACACCCAGCACATGATTACACACTTTTGTTAAATATTGAATTCATTTAGTCATTTGTGCCAGACAATGTTATGTATTGCTTCTTGTCGACATAAATATGTTTCCAGCATAATTACGTCTGTATTTGTGCACGCGTTTATGCACATGAACATACACATACATGCAGATATATACACAGGCATACATTTTAAACACGTATGGGTATATACATATGTACATACACATAAGTTTAAGTGCACACGCAAACACACACACACACACACACACACATACACACATATACAAAAATGAATACATTCCTTCTTACATACATATGCATGTACTATGTATATGTGCATATACATACATACGTACGTACGTATACACAGACACACACACACACACACACACACACACACACACACACACACACACACACACACACACACACACACACACACACACACGTATATACATATCATAAAAATATGTACGTATACATATTTACACAGAAAAATACCCTGTTGATGATGTTGAAATTTCAATGAAGGGGCCTTGGATCTAGGTTAGAAACCGGCTCTTTCTTTATTGGCAATAAATCTTGAAATAAAATTGAATGACATACATACATACATACATACATACATACATGCATAAGAATATTTTCAGATCACTGCTTCAAAACCCACAGCTTGTAACTTTACATTTACACCAAGAATTATGGATGCAGTTGGCTGTGTTTAATGTAAAATACTTGAACAGCTTGGATTTTCAGGCAGCATAAGGGACCAGCTAACCCTTTTCTTTACAGAAACAATGTAAAATGTAAAAATATACAAGTTTGTTCTTAAATATAACATATAGGCTTTTTTGATTTGTTAGAAACCCACTTCTTATTTATTGAGGGAATTCAGATAATTAAAATAGAGAGAAAATCTAAACAACCTGTTTTGTCTTTCTCTTTACCCTGGATTTTAACATTGAAGTAAACTTCCATAAGGAACGGAGATACAAATGAAAGTCTGATGGGAAAATGTCAAAGAGCAGGACAAGTAATTCTATGTAGAATATTGGTGAAAGATACTTAGAAATGTAGGAAGATTGGAAACCTTTCAGGAATTGATTCTGAAAACTGTAGTCATTAAAGAAATGTTTTAAAGAATTAAACTGTCAACGTTGATTGTATGGAATCAGACTATTTTACCATTTTATGTCTTAGAGAAATCATGTCTTTTTTTCCCCAGCCATTTTTGATGGGTCATCAAATAGATATGTATGTATATCATATAAGTGCGTGTGTGGGTGTATACTTATATACATATGTATGTATGTATGTATGTATGTATGTATGTATGTATGTATGCATGTATGTATTTGTGTAATAGATAGATAGATAGATAGATAGATAGATAGATAGATAGATAGATAGATAGATAGATAGATAGATAGATAGATAGATAGATAGATAGATATACGTACATAACATAATTCATTTAAGCACGAAATAATTTTTCTCTGAAAGTGTTCAGTGATAATTTCCAAATTAATTAAAATTATAAACATCTACATGTATGTATGTGCATGTCTGTGTGTGTGTGCGTGTGTAGAAACAGCAACAATGCGAATATAGCAAGCGTTATCATTTTTCCCAAACAGAACTGTCATGTAGATTCAGAGATTGGTCACTTTTGACAAACGTGGAGAAGAATATTGAATACAAAAAGTGAAGCGTAAATGTTTTATTAGACACTAAGAGTTGTAAATCTAAGTCCCATGGTGTCAAGTGTTGAAGGCAGTGACAATAGAAAGGTGGCGTTGTCACAGTATATCAGCGAGAATATTAAAAAGAACCGTTGAAATATTGCTGATTAGCAGCACATCGAGATTTGGTTGGTTTTCTCAATAGCCAGTGAGAAAAAGTCCTCTTATCTATTAGCATCATGCAAAAACCTGAGAAGAATTCCATGTGCCCCGGCATGGCCGCAGTTCAATGCACATGCGTCAGTCCTACACGATAAAATTAATTCTACAAGTATTGAATTCTTTTAATGCAAAATGTTGATCGTTATTCACAAATTTACATCTCGAAAACCAACATTAATTCACACCCATATACATACACATATAGATAGATAGAGAGAGAGAGAGAGAGAGAGAGAGAGAGAGAGAGAGAGAGAGAGAGTGATAGATATACACACGTATATGTATACACGCACAGACACATACGCATGTATGTATGTATGTATGTATGCATGCATGTATGTATATACATATACATATATATATATATATATATGTGTGTGTGTGTGTGTGTGTGTGTGTGTGTGTGTGTGTGTGTACGTAGGGTGTACGTGGTTTGCTTGATTTATAACCTTCTTCGTTTATCAAACTTGGCCATCAAGAATAAATAATTGATTAAGAATTATGACTAAGACTAAAAATAAGAAGAGTACAGCCGGTCACTCGTGTATCATGTTATATGACCCAACACTAAACACCTGAGACAAAACTCTGGAGAGAATCTTTCTAAAATGGCAAACACAGGCGCCATCTTGAAACAAAACACAGCATTTGCTTTGTTTCTCGACAGACGCCATTGCCATGTCTCTCTCTTCTCGTGTACTGACGTTATTATAGACTTGTAAATGATATATTTAATTCTACGGAAAAATATTTATATCTGATTTTTATTAAATCTTCCATATCTTGTCTAATAAATATTTTATAAAGATTCTATGCTCTCCGTTATATGAATGGGCTGTATGTTTAGGTGCGGGTGAATATGTGTGTGTGTGTGTTTGTGCGTGTGTATGCATATATGATAAAACGCACTCTTTCTCTCTCCCTCATCATATATACATATATGCAATAGTAAATCTTAAATTATTGGGAGATAGGGAGAGACTGTCAGGGAGAAAGAGAGAGAGAAACTGCCATACGCATTGCCGTATATAGCTCTATAACAATCTATCGGTATTTTTCTCTGTGTGTTTATTATTGTATATGTGTGTGTTTATGTTTATGTACTCACATAGACACATACACATACACACACACACACACACGCACGCACACATACACAAACACACACGTCCATCATTGTATCCCTTGGAAGATCTTCGAACACTTTCTTGATTTTGGCCACCAGATTGGTCTTGGTGTTGCAGAAAGAGCGGTTGGTGTCTTTCCCAACCGCATTCCACACATAGTAATCCACGAGATTACAACTGAAGGAATTAGAAAGCCAGAAATTGGGATCGGGTAAGTCATAGACATTCTCCGACAATCACTTCTGATTCTCTCCGGAGTTATGGCAAGGAGCTGAATCCTTCTGCTACACATATGGCCTTCCCGCAACAACCCTCTCCAACCAGGGTTTGACCACTGTCTCCAGCAGCTTCACAAAGCAGAACTGAGCCCAGGGCTCTGTTCAAAACTGTGACACGACAGGACGTCATACTCAGAGTGCCTTCTGTGTAGCTTGCTGCTGGCCACGGCCTCGTACTCCCCGTTGCAGCTGTCCATGTGAAGTCTTGCAGCCTTTACAGGTGTTCATAGAGCATTGAGCAGCAATCATGATGTCGGCATTTTGATAATCGACGTGAATCATCATGAAACACTTAATCCCTTTTCAAATAGTCAAGCGGCTTCCATTCCTCCATGACAGCTAACTTTTTCTCAAATACAACTTTAGTCTTTATGTTCTCCAGCGCCGTTCACTATTCACCAATACGTTAACGAGAAGAAAGAATACATGAAAATCCTTAGATTTAGCGCGAAAACCCACGCACACACACACACTGGTAGAGAGAGGGGAAGGGAGATTCACAGTTATTTTTTCTCAGTTTATTATTACATCACACCCGTATTCTCAAATCTCTCATTCACACTCGTTCATTCATTCACACACAAACACACGCGTGCGTGCGTCTCTATGTATGTAAGAAGGGATTGTTCCCAGCTCTTTAGCTCTCTGTTATTTATTTATTCACTGTTACTCTAAAGTTTGACACAAATACAACAAGCGAATCGTGTCACAAGGTTGAGGTAATATAAAAGAATAGCAAAAGGAGAAAAAGAAGAAGAAGAAGAAGAAGAAGAAGAAGAAGAAGAAGAAGAAGAACAACAACAACAACAATAACAACAACTCTACTACTACTACTACTACTACTACTACTACTACTACTACAAGAACTACAACAACAACAACAACAACAGCAACAAAGAAGGCATATAAGAAAGTAGGGTACGGAGAAAATAGTAGAAAGCATGAAAACTGATGAGAGTAAAACACCAATGAAAGACAATAATGAAAATAAAAACGAAAACTATACAAGCAACGAAACGGAAATGATGAGCTGTTGAAAACAATGATAGGGAAATGATAAGGACGAGCAAAAGAGAAGCTTCGTTGCATGAGTGGATAGTGAAAGTGAAAGTAGGTTGATAGGTTGTGTGTGTGAGTGTAATGGAGGAAATTCTCTGTGAAACTCCAATGTGTTTAGATAGTAAATAACTCAGCATTGAAATGTGCTGGCATTGCTCTCGATATTTGTGATGCTTTAGTGAGATACAGCCACGATATGAAGAGGATTCAGAATAGATTGTTGTCGGGATTCTCTTGCCATTTTAGTGAACAGATGAGCGAGTAGCGGTGACGACAGATTTTCCGGTCGGGTTGGAAGTGGGGCAGGTTACATTTTAGTGGAATGGAAGAAGTACTTTGGAACGGTTTACCTACTTATATGACTGTTCGCTTCTATCTCTTTTTCCCTCCCTTCTCTCTCACACCCTCATACCCTTCTCTCTTTCTTTCTCTCTCTCTCTCTCTTTCTCTCTCTCCTTGTACTTAGCATTGTATAAGCAGATTTATACTCATGTTCACACGTACCTTTAACTAATTATATATGTATATACATATATATATATATATATATATATATATATATACACATATATTTATATATTTATATATATATATATATATATATATTTATATATATAT
>NC_069005.1:34510531-34513187 GCF_001194135.2 Octopus bimaculoides
GTCCAGGGTGTATAATTTTTGCCCATGTGTGTGTGTGTGTATGTATGTATGTGTTCATGTCTGTACACGTGTGTTATATGTATGTATATATATATATATATATTATATATATATATATATATATATATATATATACATACATATTCATACACCCCACACACACACTTACATATACATACATACATACTTACATACATACATACATATATACATACATTACATAAGTATGTGTGCGTATTTGGTTAGGTGTGAACGCGTAGGTATGTCGCTACAACGTTTATCTAGAGATTATTAATACCGCTCTCTATCTCTCTCTCTCTCTCTCTCTCTCTCTCTCTCTCTCTCTCTCTCTCTCTCTCTCTCTCTCACTCACTCACTCACTCTTCCCTTCACTCTCTTTTCCCTCCACTCTAGCTGCCTCTCTCTCATATATATATACGTCTCTCTTGGCACTTTCTCATTGTCGACGATATTTGCAAAGATTCTTCCTCATCCTCGGGCCTTCATCTGAGGAATTAGATTAAAATGATGAAAGAAACGCGAGATTGTCGTCAAAGACCCTGTAACAAAAGCACATCGGTGTGGAGACAACATCGAATTATCTGGTTGCTGAGAGATGCCTTAGTCTCCCTTGGCACCTACTTTGAATGTGTGAAGGAGGACAAAGACTACTTTTCATTTAATTGATGCTTCCCTCAAACCATTCCAAAACACGAGTTGCCGGTTTCGCCGCAGTTGACATGAATCGAAAAGTCCACGCATTACAGGTAACAGGACATCCAGTTGCCAAACGTCAGCATGCATATTCATGTGTATATATGTGTATATATATATATATATATATATATATATATGTACAGCTTATAGTGAGGGATTATCAACGTGAAATGAAGTCATTTGCTCGGTGGCTTAACGCACCGCATGGTCAGAAATAGACGACCCGACCTCATGAGTCGAACATTCCTACCCAATAAGACATGTATCATACATACACACACACGCATATATACATACATACATATATGCATGCCCGCACACAAATACGGACATACAAACATATATCTATCTCTCTCTCTCTATCTCTCTCTCTCTCTCTCTCTCTCTCTCTCTATATATATATATATATATATATATATATATATATATATATATATATATATATATATATATATGTACATATACATATATACATGCATACGTATATACGTACATGCATACACACTCATACACGTACGTACGTACATACATACATACATACAGGCACAAGCAGATATTTACAAAAAATGATCTTATACATTTTCTGTTTGTATTTATTTCTCAAAACGTCTCCCTCTCCTGCATTTAAAGACATTCCCAACACACCATCCACACATACACACATACACACATACACACATACACACATACACACATACACACCAACATACACACACCATCATGACATCTATATCCTTCCTTTATTTTACAACGTCAAGATTATGTTTCTATTGTAACAAGCAAATGATCTGGTCGCCATTTTGGCTAGTGGCAGCCATTTTAGAATGCTATTGTATTTCCTTCAACACACACACACACACACACACACACATATGTTTGTGCGCATATATGTGTGTGTGTGTGTGTGTGTGTGTGTGTGTGTGTGTGTGTGTGTGTGTGTGTGTAGAAGCAACAATGCGTTTGGAAAGATAAGCTTCTGCAAACAGCGATTATTTTCCAAATACTTCATTTGATTATACTCCAAGATTCATTTACACACCACCTGCTCTAATTCTATCTTAACCACCAACACCACCAATGCTACGCCTCTGCTCTTCCCCTTCCTCTCACTCCTCACAATTCTCTCTCTCTCTCTACTTCTTTCTCTCTTATCATTCTGCATTTTAGTATTTCTCCAATTTATTTGACTCTCTCATTCACATTTTCTCTTACCCTCCTCTCTCTGTCATTCTCTCTCTCTCTCTCTCTCTCTCTCTCTCTCTCTCTCTCTCTCTCTCTCTCTCTCTCTCTCTCTCTCTCTCTCTCTCTCTCTCTCTCTCTCTCTCTCTCTCTCTCTCTCTCTCTCTCTTTACCTCCTCCACTTTCTTTTTTCTAACACATTCCTTTCCTCTAACCTAACCTTCACTTTCTCACCTTCCCTTTCCCTCTCTCTCATTCTCCCGATCACCATCATCATCATTTTCTTCTCTCTCTCATTTTTCTCTCACCCTTTCACTGTTGTGCACGCCAACGTTCTTTCTTCTTTTGTTTTTTCTGTCTCACTCTTTCACTCTCCCTCTCTTTCTTTCTTTCTTTCTTTCTTTCTCTCTCTATCTATCTATCTAATTATGTATCAACATATATATATATTATACGTATATATATAAGGATATACATGTATATATGAATATGTATATACATATGTGTATGTATATATATGTATATATATATAAGTGTGTATGTATATATATGTACGTGTGTGTGTATATATATATATATATATATATATATATATGTTCTATGTTCAGTTACGATAATAACAATTTTACATTAATCTGATGGGTTACTCTGTACTTTTGTAGAGTACAAGTTTATCATACTTAAACAAGAATATCATTGACAGTGACTTCTAAGTTTCGGACAGCTATCTCATCGTTCGATTGCGATATGTGTATATATA
>NC_069005.1:34513304-34518404 GCF_001194135.2 Octopus bimaculoides
ATATATATATATATATATATACATATATATACACACACACATAAAGTGAAAGAAAGAGCGGAAGGGAGATGGTTAATCTTCCTGTATCTTATTGCTGTCTGGTTCTCTGTTTATCTGTTGACTACGAAATCCAATTGTAGAGTCGAATTGTCAAAAGTAACCTTATTAGGTTACTTTTGAGTTACATTAACACTAATCACCACTGTATTAAATCTGAGGACCAGGAATGTTTCAGGACGAGTGTATAAAAAATTTGACTCTCTGTTCTTCTGAGTAATTGTGATGGGAAGGGATAATGGAAGCGGATGCGTGGCTTCAAGTGGAGAAAAATGAGGAAAGAATGTAGCAAAACGCCAGGAATTATGTCAAAGACGTGCAAGAATTCAGAAAGAAGAAGAAGAAACTGCAGCAGTTAGCTGTTATCAAGGGGTTGGAGTTCAGTGGTGTGTTTGTATGAAAGGAGTGTAAAAGAGTTGAATGGTGTCTGTGTTTTATTTTATGCGTGTGACGAAGAGATAAAAGGAGGATTGAAAGAACTGAAGGGGAAAAAAATACAGGTTAGTTAATTCTGACAAGAAGGGAAGAACGTCACCAACGGAAGAATCAATAGTTGTTCACAAAAGAGGGCGATTGGAGGATGACACTAGGCAGAAAGATCACGGAAGGATTGACCAATTGATCTCAAATGTTGTGCAACAAGTTTAAAAGGTTTGTAGATGTTGTACATCAAGAAAATACTCTTCAAATCGATATGTTAACCTGTTTATATTCAAAGTCACAACAACCCATTTTATTCAATAAATTACTTTAATTAAGGTAATGTTTATCTTTCGAGCAAGTTGTCTGTTTCTTGGCATCTTTTAATCTGTCTATTTCTAGTTAGTTAATAATCTCTCTGTCTGTTTCACTCTCCGTTTATTGATCGACTTATCTACCTATTTGCTCGGCAAGCTAATAATAACAACTAAATTCCCCTCAAATTTCATCTTTAAAATAGAATAAAGCATTAGATAATGTGCATCTTATTTGAAGGAAAAACGCAGGCCTATAAAGTGTGAGATGCTTACAGCAACTAGGTTTCCCAAGCGGTCACCCATCTAAGTACTCACTTGGTTCGACGTTGCTTAACTTCGGTGATCAAACGAGAACCGATGCATTCAACGTGATATGGCCCAGAAGTAACAGCTTGACTCAAGGACCTTGAGTCACTGTTACTTCTGCTAAATATTAATAAAAATATACACATACTCATATTTTGAAGTCTATTTTTTCTGTTTGCATCGCCATATCTGTATATATATATGTATGTGTGTGTGGATGTATGTATGTATGTGTATAGCTATCTATCTATCTATATATATATATATATATATATATATATATATATATATATATACATATAGATAGATATATATATACATATATACATATATATATACACACACGCACACATATAAATACACACACACGCACACACACACGTTAGTGTGTTTCTAAAATTACAAATCTACCACAATATCGTGGTTATGAATGAGTGTGTGTAAGGAAATCCTGAACCATATCTTTAATATATGTTTAGCGTCACCGAAGAGAATAGAGCTCGTGGTTAGACCAGAAAAGTTTTGTCCGGTTGGTCTGGCTGCTTATTTCCACGCAGAAGCACAACTAAATACATGTTTATAATCTATATTGTATAGGGTTTCACCATACATAATTATTATATGTCTCTATATCTCTCTTCCTCTCTCTCTCTCTCTCTCTCTCTCTTTCTCTTTTTGTACGTGAGTGTATCTATGCGTCTGTGTGTGTGAGAGAGAGAGAGAGAGAGAGAGTAACTATACATTTATCATCAACCACTTACAATCAAGCTATCTTTCTGTTCCATGTTAGAATAACCAAGAGCTGCTTTTATGGATACAACGCCCCGCACTCTCCCTCTCATCCCCCAGCAGACATTCCATTGCCATACAAACATGCAAAGTATCAATTAAAATGTGATCAGTCGTCCTATTGACCTTTTAGCTCTAAATTCTACACACTTTACTTGAAACGACACCAGGAATTTTAATGTCCTTAAAGGATACACAAAGAGACACTAAGTATAAATCACAGTCAACAGAGACACGTTTGCTCGTATGTTTAGGTCCATACAGAACGTCAATAAACCACCAGCGACACACCCACAAGACTCCCGACGCTTTGTCTGCAGAGGAACATTGCAATGTAAACCAGAACTATCATGGTGGCAGTGGTGGTGGTGGTGGTGGTGGTGGTGGTGGTGGTGGTGGTGGTTGCGGTAAATGCTACACTAATGCAAACATTTCATTTTCCAGGCAACAACAGGAGAAAACTTCAGATTTTTTTCTATGTTATTCTGACCTCGTTAGTAAAGTATTACTTTCAATACAAATACCGCAGTTAAGACGACGAGCTGCCAGAAACGTTAGCCTTTCCGGCAGAATGCTTAGCGGCATTTCTTTCGTCTTTACGTTTTACGTTCAAATTCCGCCGAGGTCGACTTTGCCTTTTGTCTTTTCGGGGTTGATAAAATAGATACCAGTTGAAGACTGGGATCGATTCAATCGGCTTGCCCCCACCCCCACCCAGAATAACTACTGGCCTTGTGCCAAAATTTGAAATCAATATCTGTAAGTGATCAACGTCTGCGAGAAAGAAAAAAAAACATTGGAAGAGAGACAGCTGAGAATCTGTTCTGAATTATTACAAGAAAGCAAACTCTTCTAATGACACATACGGACCGAGTTTTGTTGGTGTACCCCGATCGTACAGAACCTATAATCAAAAGTATTACAGCCGTGACCACCCCGTCTTTTTCGTAGTTGTGTCTGATAAATTTCATCGTTAAGACCGCAGGAAAAGATGTCTTCGTTGGTCGAGCATCCACATCGAGTTTCCCTCAGAGTGACACGATAATGCTTCCACTGGCATTTGTCATATTTCCTCATCAATGGTTGTGGTTAATTTAAGATGTCTGCCGTTTAATATTATCACATTAATACTGTGGCATAGGGTTGCTTATGCGAAAGTCTAGTCGAACGTTGCGTGACTTTCTTACAGATAGAATTGTCGTCTGTTTGACATTCAATATACATTATATGGAGATAACTTCCTTTATGTAAGTAGCTTCATGGAAGCTCAATCGTTCCCCAGCTAGAAATATTAAACAGTTGAACGATATTAAAAGTAACTTATTGACTGAGACAAACGAGATAAAGTACGCTATTAAACATCCTTCGGGTAGAATTTAGTGTAATTTGCAAGTTTATGACAGGCAGAGTCCGAAAACCACTTTTGGTCCCCGCTAATAACTTAGTGAACTTCAAAAATGTAACAAAGTTGCTTGGGATACGCATAAACACCACAACTTCTTTTCATTGGAGAGAGGCCAGTCGTTTAGATCGACCTCAGTACGCAACTAATACTTAATATATCGACCTCAAAAGAATGAAAGGCAAAGTCGACCTCGGTGGAATTTGAACTCAGAACGTCAAGACGGGCGAAATACCACTAAGAATTTTGCCCGGCGTGCTAACAACTCTGCCAGCTCACTGCCTTAGAGGAGAAAGGAATATTAACAAACTGAACTAGAAATGAGTTTGTCGCCTGGAAAAGAAAAAGGCGATAGAAGTTAATTTCTCAGATGAGGTTTCAATCTACATCGATATTCATTATACTGCTGCTTTCTTTTTATTTTTACTACTTTCATGCTTTTCGTTTTTTAATCATGTTTTTCTTTTCTGTTTTTTTTTTATATACTTAATACTCTGGAAACAAAATGGCCGAATGGACTGGAAGAATAAAGAATAAAGAGTAATGAATATAGTAAGGTGCTATACAATTTGTGTCAATTCTATCAGCTTCCATCAAACGTTAAGGAAGTTTCGATGAGACGTGCTATGACAACAAAACTTTGAAGGAATCAGATCGCAAATGTCACCAATTGATCAACGAAACAGATAAAATGCTTTTAACGATCGGAAAACTTCAACAACGATAGTTTTGTCGTTTGTTCTTTCGTTTCGTTTTCCCCCTTTTTGCTTTGCCTTCCTTTTAGGTTTTAGTTGTTGTTGTTGTTGTTGTTTTCTTTCGATAAAGAAATAATATAGGAACTTCTCCACTGTAAATGTAATTCTATTCAAGTGTCTTCTACAACAAAACAAACAAGTTGAACCCAAGTTTGTCGATTTTCTTCACAGTTTTGCAAACACAGAACAACACATCGTATCAAATATTAGAAAATAGAAGATAATAACTTGAGAGAGATTCACTTCTATGGGAGAAGCAGGGGGGAAGGAGGGAAAGAGGGAGTGCGTGTGTGAGGGTGTATAAATACGTGTAAGTTTGTGGTTCTGTTTTGAATGGAAAACATTTGCATAGAGAAAGAATTACATTATCGTTTTAATTGTCATCACAAACAATAATGTACAGACATTGTTCTTTAACTGTTGTTGTTGTTGTTGGTGGTGGTGGTGGTGGTGACTGTTGCTGCTGTTGCTGTTGTTGTTTATGATGATGGAATTGATGTTGTTTACTCGTGTTATTTATATTCTTATTAATGTTGCTGTGTTGTTATGGAGTTCTAATTGTTGTTATTGCTTCTGCTGCTGCTGCTGCGGCTACTACTTCTACTACTACTACGCTGGTTTGTGGTGATGTTGATGATGTTATCAAACGTACTGTTTGACTTTCTCCGCCATTTCCATCCAATCAATATTCAAATGAAACAACAAAGTCGGGAAATTAATTCCCAAACTAAACATGAACGAGGCGTAAATGAACGGTTAAGGAAAGTGGCATCAATTCTGAAGGGTGGAGGATGAAGTGAGGCGGGGGACATTGAACGTAGATGAAGGCCATGGCGGGTAGAGAAAGTGGTGAGCGCCTTAATATAGCACTACTCAGAAGAATTTGGAAGATTGACTCAATAAACTTACACTGCACGCCTCAATGAATGGGTTCCATAGCGGGTAATAGGTCTCGAATCGAATTTCATTCTGCAACATGTTATATTTATATATGTATGTGTATGTGTGTGTGTGCGCGTGTATATATATACATATATATATATATATATATATA
>NC_069005.1:34518683-34525305 GCF_001194135.2 Octopus bimaculoides
ATACTAGCAGCTAAGCCCGGTTTCACCCGGTCGGTTTGGATGATGTGGCTGTAAAACCTGCTCTGTGTAAGAATTCGACTTGTTTGGGCACGCTTACGTTAAAAAACATTTTTAGAATGACTTTTTTGTGTCAAAACGCTAAGAATAAATGACCAACAAAAAAAAAACAACCAAGATTCAACCAAATCATTTATATATATATATACATAAATACACATACATATACATATAATATTTATATATATATATATACATACACACATACACACACATATATATATACATATAATATTTATATAAATATATGTATATAGGTTTATATATAAATATACATGTGTGCGTGTGTGTGTGTATAAATGCATATGTATAGAAATATATATATGTGTGTGTGTCTGTTTGTCAGTGCGAGTGTGTATACACACACACGTATTTGTTTGTAGGTAGGGTTAATGATTCAGACGGTCATTACTCGGTTTCCTGGGGATGTAAGTAGACTCGTCGTGTGATCCATTAGGCACGTGACATTCTGCCGATGAAACTCGGAGGGAAGTCCGTACAAGTCATTAACTGTTTCCCTACGAAAACAAACTCTAATGACTGGAGTGGTCTTTTCTATATTTTATAAAGCCATACACATCATGCATACTCACACGCAAACATGCATCATATTAAGTGTGTGCGTGTGCGTGTATGCGTGCGTGTGCGTGTATGCGTGCGTGTGCGTGTATGGGTGCGTGTGTATGTGTGTGTATTTGTGTGACTGTATGCGTATGTGTGTGTAGATATATATGTAATAGAACAAAATAACTTACAAATATGAGGAAAATATGCCGTTGTTTTTGTAAAGCATCTAATCAAAAAGTTCGATATTGAAAAACAAAAATGAAGTTCCTGTTATAAGCTATAATATAATGAAGTGTAATAATGGCTAAAACGTTACGACATGGGGGATAATGGCTTCTGGAATGCTTTGCTTAATAGTTCTGATCTATTCTGGCAAGGTTAATTTGGGGTCAAACATTCAAAGAGTGCGCCTCCACGTAGTTTTGTGGATAACCAGACGCATCAGCTTAACCATGAGAAAATACCAGCCACATATTGTCTTTAAAATGAAGTCATTGGATTATGTAATCACAGTTGTCTTTCAATAGATGCTATGGCCATAGTTGGAAAGTCTTTTGCATCAGAGACCTGATACAAAATAAAGGGAAGTAACAGTTAGAGAAGGAATATATAGGTCAGAACTTGTACACCGCCATTTTGAAGCGAGCGGTGTACGTCGAGTAATGGCCGTTCAGTTATTGCCTGTAAAAGTTGAGAGTTGGTATTGCAGCTAATAAACTACAACAGAGAAGCTGTCTGCAATGTGTATACAAGCGTATGTATGCAACTGTCTGTACACAAAATATATACATATATAAACGTTTATGTAGATATATGTGGTGTGTGTGTGTGTGTGCGCGTGTGTGTGTGTGTGTGTGTGTGTGTGTGTGTGTGTGTGTGTGTGTGTGTGTTATATTGTGAATAAACAGTATCTAAAGTAAAACATGACACAAAATGCAAACAAGATTCATATATTTTTTTTATTTTATAAATGGTGACAATTATGTTGCGCAGCATGGCTCTACTGACACGCGCCTACGTCCACATCCGCGCATGCGCACAAACATAAATACAGACACATGAATACACACATACATACACACAAACACACATATATACGTGCACACATACATACATACATGCATACATACATACATACATGCATGCATGCATACACATACACATACACACGGATGTGGAGATGATTGTATGCATTTGCATGCGATTTTGTTTCTTTCTGTATACATACATATGTATGTATGTATGTATGTACGTACGCGTACCTCATGCAGTGTTACGGCTTCACTAGAAAAGAGACGCCCAGTTGAATACATATTCATGTCATCTATCAAAGCCAAAAATTAATATTTTTTCATAACCCCTCGTCGTCCATTTAATCATATAATGTTCAACAACAGAAGAACCTTGCCTTAGATGACAAACACTAACGGAACATACTAGGAAAAAAAAACATCATTTTGTGCATCTTTATTTCACTACCATCCTCACACGAGATACAAAGCAATATGTCCGCCCTACATATTTACAGCATTCATTGGTTTCTCTGGTTTATCCACCATTTATTGTCATAGCTAGTATTTAATGTTTCATATAAGTCTGTGTGTGTGAATGCGTGTGTGTGTATATAAATGTGCGTGTGAGTGTCTATACATGCATATATATCATGTTTATATATGCATATATATATATACACACACACATATATATATATATATATATATATGTGTGTGTGTGTTATGCATGTATATGTGTGTCTGTATGTATATGTGTGTTTGTATGTATGTGTTTGTATGTATGTGTGTGTGTAAAAATGTGTGTGTGTGTGTGTGTGTGTGTGTGTGATATGTGCCATGGCCGCCAAAAGTAAGTGTATTTAACCGTCTCTAAGGCTTTCGGTTCCCTTTCACTTGAAGAAGAACCAGAAACCCCTTCGACCAACAAGAAATAACATCTCCCTCAAATTCCACCCTATTGCTTTATGTAAACTATCCATTGAGCATTATACTACCTAATGTATTTATAGCAGTGATGGTCACGACCGGAAACGCTTTGAACGTAGGTATACTGAACAATAACAATTTTGTTCCGAAGCTAAAAAATGGTTTAACCCCGAAACAAGTAAACCGGTGAATAACGAGGAGAGCTAATCATCAAAGAACCTGAAAATAGCGAAACAATTGATTTAACAATGTATAAAACACGTGACTACAACATATGAGCAAGTCACGAAAATATGACCATGAGCCAATGAGAGTGCCTGTGTGTGGTTGATCCACTTGCTAAAAATAGCAACCAGATTTTCACCGTGTAAAATCCTAATGTTTTAAGAAAAGAACAAATTGAATGGATCATATAAATGGATTGTTGTTTGATGATAGGTGCAATCAATCGATATCGAGTTGGGGCTAATGACAACCACCGAACCAGTGCAGCACCCAGTCACACCAATATAGCTCTACACCCCACAACCCAACCGCCACGCCATCAGCACACCCCAATCTATCGCATCACCATGTCACCCACAACCCACCGTCACACCCACCAATCACCACATCACTAATCAACCACATCACGAATCCATCTTTCAACCACCGCCCCAACACGCCACCATCTCAACGTACCACTATACCATTTAACAACCAAAACAGGTAAACAGTCAATACTGTAATCATCGATGACGTCATTGATTAGCTCATTATCTAAAGTTGTTGTAACATTGGTTCATTAGCTGAAGCTGTGAGGAAATTGGCTTCAGTGCTTGTCACGTCCTCCAACTGATTGGCGAAGAAATGCGGAGGATTCTCTTCCAGCTTCAACAATATGTTTGATGAGGGTCGACAATACACGCGCACACGCACACACCGACTTGTGCGTGTGAGCGTATCTATGTGGGTGTGTGGGTGTATAAAATACGTAAATGTATATACATTTATATCCATATGAATTTGTGTATATATATATATATTTATATATACACACGCACACATACATTAATACATACACACACATACATACGTACATACATTCACACATACATACATACATACATACATACATACATACATAAATACATACATACATACATACATATATACATATCTATTTACATACACATATCAATATATATATATGCATATATATCTATATACATACACATATATACAATTTATACACAATTCTCAACAAAATTATATTATAGATCTTCCGTCGACTTCGACGAAGATTATTCAGCTGTTCGATCAAGTGAAATACCGAATCATGACATTTACGTGTACGTAGCTGAGTATTCCGTATAAAGGTACCCTAGTTGTACTTTTCAAGTAGAATCACTGCAACACAATGAGTGGCATGGCTGAATTCTCGATAATTCCAAATATAAACTCACCTGATTAGCTTCCATATAGCCGCTGTTTAATCATTTTCACTCACATGCCATGAATCGGCCCAGGACGAGGTTCAAGTAATTTGTCCATTGATGCTGTAGAGTAAGATTGAAACCATCGACTTCACACCTTCTTGTGGCATCTGTATACCTATTCATTATTATACTTGTTCGCATTGACGGCATATAGGCTCTGCAGTCAGTAATACCGAGTCATCAGCCTTGTACCGTACATAATATAAGTTTTAATGTATTTGTTGGAATTTCGCTGTCTGTATAATGTAAGCGATAAGGTTTGATCTTATTGTCGGGGGATGATCGAGGTCTTTAACCGTACAAATAACCTCGGCGGTGGACGAAGATCAAACTTATCAAATAGCTAGATATTAAAAGTAGTTGCATTCTAACAGAACGCAGCCAAAGTAAGAAGTGTACCAAAAGACATTAAACAGAAGAGTGGAATAAAATCTGGTACAAACATCTATATAGAAGGAACATGACTAATAAGCACACATTTGCAATTAAGTACCGTGAAAGTTCTTTAATAAGAACACTGTAAATGGAGCCATGATCGTTTGGATAACATAAGCTTCCAGATATTGCACTATAACCAGCACTGTTGAAATATCATACGAACCTATCAGTATGAATTCAACTTATGATTGTACGAAATGGTCCACTTAATAGAAAATTTCTATTGAAGGTGTTGGTGTTTAGAGCTATAGAAAATATACTATACTGCAATCATATCTATATATATACTGGGGTCACAATCTAATAGGAAGTAACGGAAAGCAGATATACACAACATTTTGAATCATTCAAATTCAGGGACATCATTAACATTACATCATTGTCAAAATATATATGAAAGTTTAACGACAGAAATGATGTGACTACAAAAAGGAATCTTGTTGAGAAAGTTTATAATGGTAATAAAAGAAGTAATTTATGTATAGCATAAAAGTCCAGTACAAAAATACTGCATCGGATATTTTAAATAGTCAGTAGGCAATGCGTTGCATGCTTCACACAGGAAAAAAGATTGTTTTTTTTTTCCCTTTTCAAACGACTTTGTGGAAGCTTTTCCATGCAAGCAGGTTTGAAAATATTCCACAATACTCGATGAAAAAAAACAACAACTATAGCCTGAAAAAATGACAGATATAGAGAACACAAAAATAATTTATACATAATACACACACACACAAACACACACACGAATTACTTACATAACATGCATTGCCTTCAATGCAGATCTACACCCTGAAGTGCAGATGTCCTTGTTGTTTTCGCTTATGGATACACTTGCATGTGTACGGAGTGTGTGCAGACAAGAACTTAACAAAGGCTGTAGGCAGAGATGATTATTATTTGTGGTATGTCTATTTTTTTCGTCCTCTCTCTTTCTCTCTCTCACTCTCTCTCTTCCTCTCTCTCCGTCTCTTTTTCTCTATATATAAAGAATTCTCTGTCGTGCCTATGTACGTCATGTATATATATATATATATATATATATACATACATACATACATACATACATACATACATACATACATACAGGCACGACAGAGAATTCTTTCAAAATGAGACCAAAACATTTTAAATCAGGTTTCATCACACTTGTCCGATGAACGGGAACGTGAATCTCTGAGTAACAATTCAGTGATAATTTTGCTGCTTTAATAAAATATATATATATATATTGTTGAAATTTACAGAAAGACAAAAGACGAAGACGGATGTGTAATCAACAAGCAAGTCTATTAGTTTGACTCTCAGGAAGATGAGAAAAATCTTTTATGTTTCGAGCCTACGTTCTTCAACAGAAAGGAACGCTAGGGAATAAACAGAGGAAGAATAAAAAGAAATTTGTGGATTTAGCGGTCAATCATATATATGGATATGGATATATGCCCTAGCGAGCTTTTTACATTTAATTTCAAATGTGCACATGTGTATTACTCTACCCTCATCGTACCTTATAATCCCAGGTTGACGAAGGTCTTGCGAGTAGAAATTGTACAGAAGCCCGTCGCCTGAACACCTGTTGTGACATCAGGATCTACACACTTCATATTCAGAGCCACAGAGATTCTGAATAATCACAAAAGCACAGGCACAGGTCTCATGTGTCTGGAACACTCAGTCACATATTGCACAATTTGTAGTCAATGTCGGCAATCAAGCATTGGGATTACTCAAAATGGACAGAACAGTCACTTCTTACTCTCAGTTGTATACGAGGCGAGGACCTCATACCAGCAATTAATATATGGTGGGTGTATGCTTGTGTGGGTATATATGTACTATACATACATAAATGCACACACAAATCGCTCTGTACTATATGACTCGATCAACTCAATATTCAACCAACTCAGGTGGGACTTGAACCCAGACACAAAAGATACTTAACTGAATCACTCTTATAAAGCATTTAGTCCATCACTTTATCAATTCTGACAGTCCAGTGAGTTTTTATTGAAGAATAATGCCATTAATTGATTGGCAATATCTTCTAATAGATTTCATGTCGTGCATATACGTATACTGTAACACTATATCTATATAACCACACACACGCACACACACATATAAATATGTGTATGTATA
>NC_069005.1:34525640-34530312 GCF_001194135.2 Octopus bimaculoides
AGAGAGAGAGATTTATATACTGGTTAATGAATACGTACCGATACGGATATGAAACATAACCCATGTATATTTATAAAAGATATATATATACATATGCCTTTATACAGAAATAGTAGATAAAGAAATAAGCATATACATAGATACATGCCTATATGTGTTACAGAACTCTGTAATGGCGTTCGTATGCTTTATTCAATCACCATCTACATTTAAAACGAATTTTCATCGAAGCCAATATCGAAATCAAAATATAATAACCTTTAGTTAGGATCTTCAACTGAGGCACGGAATAATTGCACGTAGATTTGAACATTGGCGTGAAACTAGTGTCTCCTCGCTGCTACAGGCTTGGCATTTTCGTCTATAATCACCTACATACATCATCCTTTTCTTTCCTCCCCGTTTGAAATTATACATACATACATACATACATGCATACATACGTATCAATATTTTTACAGACCAAAAATTCAAAAGCGATATATATGTATATATAAATATGGATATATAATATAAATATATATATATGATATTGTATTATATATGTTTATATATTCATATGTAATATGTGTATAATATATGCGTACGTATTTATAGTTATAGACACACATATACACTTTTATATATTCATACACATACATGCATATTGTAATATAATTATATACATATGAATAAATTGATACATAAGAACCTTATATGCACAGAATATGCAGATATGGGTGAACATGTGCATATCTATATGTGTATATACATATATACATATATATACATATATATATATATATATATATATATATATATATATATATATATATATATATATATATATATGTATATATATATACACATATTAATATATATATACGTGCACATACGTTCTTACATATACATGCATACATACAAGCATGCATGCATACATAGATGCGTACTTACACATACACATACATATACACACGCTTGCCAATTCCCAAAACGATATAACGTATTTACCATTTCTTCCAACCGAATTCTTCATTGAGAGAAATCAATGAAAGATATTTCTATACTTACATTAAATTGATGTTTTAATGTGACTGGGATATCAAGGCAGAAATATGCATGCAAATGTAGCTTTGCGTTTACACTGAATGTGAGTATCTGGCGATGAATGCGCATGAGTATATAGACACGTGTAAATACGCATAGCTGTGTGTGCGTGTATTCATGTATGTATGTATGGGTGTGTGTACTGGTATAGACATACACATATGCACATACACACTCACGCACACACACAATCACACATACTCACAATCACACACATGGATATAAAAACATGAGTCTATGCACACACGCTTAGGTATAGAGATAGAATTTCTTTTTCTACATGACTGTTCATCTATATCTAAACGTATTTCTTACTGACATATTTATTTCTCTCGATTTATATTTACATTATGAGTGTGTGTGTGCGTGTGTGTGTATGCACACATACATATATATATATAATATATATATGCATATATATATATATATATATATATATATATATATATATATATATATATATATATATATATATATATACATATATATATACACACATATATATACATACACATACACGCACACACATATACATATATAGAAATTATATATACATTTATATACTTACAAATTACAAACGCATGTTTATATATGCACACACATACATACATACACACATACATGCATACATACATACACACATACATACATACATACATACATACATATATACATACATACATTAAATATGAGCATGCACACTAAAAGTGGTTCCCTTTTACAACGTGTAACGGAAGGAAGACTCCATAGAGGATCGTCTTCCACCTCATCTCCCTCCTCCTTCGTATCTATCTTACCTCTTCTTTCTTCTTCTCCCTCTATCCCCCTCTCTTCTCCCTCTATCCCTCCTCTTCCTTCTCCCTCCTACCCTCTGATATTAATATCAGCAGAAATACGAAAAGAACAAAATCCTGCGTAGATAGTCATCGATGGAGACTATCGATCTCTCTGCACACATATCAAAGATTGAACACTCAGAGAACAATAAACGAATAAAACTGATTAAATTGGAAATGAAATTAAAACAATAAAATTATAAATCAAAGAAATCAGATTATCGATTTGTATTTATAGAGATTTTGGCTTTATTGGGCTTTTTGCAATTTTAAGTTTTGAATTTTTGTAATTTTTACGTCAAAATTTGAGAAATCTAAACTTATGAGGACGTCTTTTTGTGTCTTCTGTGGATGTGTGTGTGTCGTGAATGTGTGCGTGACAGATACGTGTGTATTTGTGTGTGTGTGTGTACGTGTGTATGTGTCTGCTTCTGTGTGCATGTGTGTATCTATGTCTGTGTGTGTTTGCGAGCGCACGCACGTTCTGTGTATGTGTTCTGTCGTGTTTGTGCCTTGAGCAATGCGTTTGTCAGTTTTGCGTGAGTGTGTAGGTTGTGTGTTATTTTGTAAACGTGTGTTGTTTGCGTGTATGTTTGTATAGTGCGCTGTTTCTGCATGTGTGTGTGCATGTGTCGTATATGTGTGTGTGTGTGATACACTAAATACCTCGAGTCATATATGTGTGTCTATGCGTGTGTGTGTGTGTGTGTGGGTGTGTGTGTGTTCTTTGCGTTGTCTAATGACTACGTTCCACGCATGTGTTCTGTGTTGTCTTTACTTTATCGAGAACACCTAAACGTTGTGGCTCCTGTTGTTATTGTTGTTGCGATGTTGTCTGTAATGGAGATCTTTTTTTTGTTGAATTTCTTTTTCTTCCTTTTCTTGTAAATTTCTTTTGTTTTTTTTCTTTATGTCTTCAGTAGAGTTGCTTGTTATCGATTCCCCCTTCAAACAATTGTATTAGTTATTGATCCTCTTACAATTACTCTATCGGTTGCTATTTTGTCATTGAATTGGTTATAAAATATGTCTTATTGTTGTTTTCGTTTATAGAATTTAATATTTTGCTTGGGTTTGTGTCAAAGTTACGTTTTATTGCTTTGGTGTGTTGTTAAGTTACGTTCGGTTGTTGGATTGAAGTTATGGCGCATTTTGGTGAGGTTATAAAGTTACGTTTATAATGCCAAAGTCACGTCTGGTATCATTGTTTTTTGGTTAAAACTTACGTTTGTTTATTATTGCTGCATCTAAACATGTTTTGCGTTGTTGAGTTTGTTGCAGTTTGATTGTTTTCCTTGAGAACTAATATTAATTTTTGTGGTGACTACAAATTTATATTTTATTGCTGTCCTCTTGGCAAATATACGTTTATTTCTATGTTGAGGATGTCATTAGATTTAGCTGTTGCATCACTTATAAAACTCACGTTTTATATTAGTTTCCAAGTCACGTTTTCATTATAAATTTACGTTTTATTGTTGCGTCAGTTACAAACTAACGGCTAACGGTGGTGTTCAATTGTAAACGTATTTTTTTTTTCGGTGGTAAACATGAGTTTATTCCTTTTGATTTTATTTTTATTTATTCATTTATTTTTCAACGTTTCTTTTAATGTGTTGATTCCAAAATTGCGATTTTTATGTTTGTTCAGAAAGTCACATTTGTTCTTTCATTTCAATATCACATTCGGTTGTTGTTTTGACTGTTGTGGCGGATCTACATGTTGTGAGCAATGGCTACTTGAAACTTACGCTGTCTGAGGATGTTGTTGTTTTTGTTGTTACACGGATGTATTTGTGAATCGTTTTTGGTGGTGGCGGTGGTGATGTGGTGGTGGCTGTGATGGTAGTGACGGTGGTAGTAGAGGTCGTGTTGTTGCCGGTGGCTGCGGTGGTGGTGGGGGTCGTCGTGGTGATTTGACCTCTGCTATTGTTGCTTATTGATATTGATGTTGATGATAATGATGGTTACATCCAGACAAAGTCGCAACCACGGCAGCCAACAACAGCAACAACAACAACAACCAACTAACCGACCACAACCGCCACCAGCAGCGGCAGAACATCAAACACCCCACCTCCACAATCATGACCACCAACAACAACAAGAAAAGCAACAACAATCAATCGATCAATCAATAAAATCTAAAATATATTTCACTAAAACTTTAACAAAGTAATTATGTTTTAAATATAACAATGGCGGACTCCTTTGGGGGAAGAAATTGAATTTGGTTGAAATCAAGGAAAATCTTACAGCACCACACGGACATCATTGCATCTCTACACCACTGCACCGCTTCGAATCATAAACATACATCTCCATACCGACACTACACCAATCTACGATAAATACAACACCACCACGCCAACACATCAGACGAAACCATAAGTTATACAGCACCAAACCGCCACGCCAGTTATACATCGTTATACCTCACTACTCTGACAGACCAACTCCACCACTACAAAACATCAACCCGCCATACTAAACCTCAGCCATACACCGCCATTACCACCACACTGACACCCCACCACACCAGCCCCGCCCCAACCGCCAACACATAACAGCGACGTCCCTGAGGAGGACAGATGTGTTTCTTTCTAATGAAAACTGGAAGACTAAAATGGTAAGCTAGGAATAGAAATGGAGACTTATTGAAAGGTATTTCATGGCATAAATGGGATTTGGAATTTAATATAACAATTAAGGTGGTGGTGGTGGTGGTGGCAACGGCGGCGGTGGCGGAG
>NC_069005.1:34532505-34541158 GCF_001194135.2 Octopus bimaculoides
GAAATATGTTTCGTGTACACAAGCATTTGTGTATCTTTTGTGACTTGCCAGAGATTTTGGTTTCTAGCTTTTTACAATTTTTGTACGTTGTACTGTTGTATATTTGCTGTTCATTGTCGTTTGTCTATAAACAATATCAACAGTCCAAGTACACACACACACACACACACACACACACACACACACATTTATATATATCCTCCTCCACCACTGCCACCAGCGCAAATACCACATTACAAAACATCAAGAATGTTTCACATTTCTACATCCTCCCCCTCTCTCTCTCTCTTGTATTATTTTCTTCTTATAATTCTCTCTAGCATCCTCTGTTTCTTTTTCCCTCTTCACCTCTATTTTTCATCTTCCTTCCTACGTTTCTCTCCGTCATCACTCTTTTATCACTCTCTCTCACTCTCCCTCTCTCTCTCACTCTCCCCCTCTCTCTTCCTCTCTCTGCTTTCATCTGTTATGTATACATCATTACGCCATTTCTCATACAAGACATTTCATAAGCTCGTTTCCTCCCCATACCACAAAATGCGTAACACCTACCTTCTCTACCACCACCACCACCACCACCATCAATAATAACAACAACAACAACAACAACAACAACAACAACAACAACAGCAATAACCACTGTCTTGCAGTCAAATTTGTATCACAATAAGCTTCACTTCACACTGTGTACACAAATCGATTTAAAAGTCCACAAATATATGCAAATTGAACGTCAAATATAAACATGGAAAGGTTTCTTATACAAAAGGGTTAAATAGAATCCAGTCTTTGAGGATGGATTTTTCATGGGGTTATTTTCCATTTTCTTTTTTGTTTCTCCCTTTTTTGTTTCCGTTTTTCTTTTGTTTGTTTTTTAGTTTGCATCTCATTTTTTCTCTTTTATCACGAAACTATTTTAAAATACAAAAGTAAAACAATCATCATCATCATCATCATTATTATTATTATTATTATTATTATTATTATTATTATTATTATTATTATTATTATTATAGCATCGTATCCAACGCCTTGTGGTATTTAGCTAGGACGCTATCCGTTTTCTGAGTTCAGATGCCGCAGAGGTCAGTGTTGTCTTTCATCCCTCCGTGGAGTCGATAAAGTAGAGCCCCAAGTATTGGCGTCGATGGAATCGATCTAACCTCTGACCTCGATTCCAGACCTTGTGTTTATATTAGAAACAAATTAGGCAGTCGACTGGCAAAATCGTTGGAACATCTGACAAGTTGCTTTGCGCTATTTAGTTACGGTACTTGACGTTCTGAGTTCAAATGAGGTCGGTTTTACTTTTTATCTTTTAGGGGGGGGGCGATAAAATAAATACCAGTTGCGGTAGGGGTGGGGGTCGATGTACTCGACTTACCCTCACTCCTAAATGGCTTTGTTGCATTTGTTCTGTTGCTGTTATTTGTTGCTAGTGTTCCGTTACTACTGTTGTTGTTGTTGTTGCTGTTGTGTTGTATTAACGATATCCAACACATATCGTGGATACAATTATCAAAAATGTGATATATTTAATCTTTCACTCAAATTCCATTATTGTAAATAAACAGATAAAAATCCACCAAACACGCCACTACCAATGATAATAATAATAATAATAATAATAATAGATAGTAATAATTATAGCAATGTATAATAGATGATGATAACGATAAGTGAAGATGATGATGGTGATGATGCCTTCATTCTTATCTGCCTCCCTATAAATTTAATCTAAAACTATTCATCTGTAATTGGAATTTTAGATCAGCGCAGCGAACATTATTATTGTTTGACAATCTATATTTAGTACAGTAGTTTCACCCCTCCCACCTCTCCCCACCTATCAAACAGATTCAATAGATATTCGATAAGAGATTGTTAATAAGATATCACTTAACACAATCCTCAACAGTGGGGTCCTCAGTTCGTGTCACTGGGACGGCATTTGTAACGTTGTTGCTGTTAAGTCTGAGGTCAGACACGTGATCAGAGGTGCTCCATCCTTGTGAATCCCATGTCAATGCATGTGTGTACTTATGATCTACAATGGAATTTAAGACGATAGGGTGTAATTTGAAGGAGACATGGCAGTTATTTCTAGCAATTACATCAGACAACATAAGGACTTAGTTGGTTTGTAATGTAAACCTATGACGTGTAAATGCTCTCTAAAACTACTTTGGTGGGGGGCGGGGCAGTAAAGTGGCGTTCTTTTTTTTTCGATACAATTTCTTAGTGGTTGGAAGTGAGACTGATGCGGTCCTGTATATAACGCTAGCCTACTACAAGTGACATTCCCCTAAATAGTCTGGAAACTATTCCAGAACTCGACCATCACTCGGAATCTAGTATCTTGTGGTTACGAGTAGTACATACACTCTCTTCACTCGGGTACCTTCACCTAGGCGGACCCTCAAAAACTTTTCACCTACAGAGAAAGAAATCTGTACACGCATTTCTTTGACTGGTTCCTTATATCATTGACTCAAGAGGGAAAAAGAGGCAAAGCTGACCTTGGCACTATTTGAATTTAAACGGTCAAGAGCTGTGACATTTTATTTGACACGTTAACAATGTCGCCGCCCTGAATAGATAATTTATTTTATTGATTACAAAAAGGCGAAAGACAAAGTTGACTTTGTCGTGTGTGAGTGTAGGACAAAATACTTGCTGTATTTTGTCTCACATTCTCCCGGGTGTTTTGGTTGCTATTTCGCCCGATATTTTGGTGAATGCATACAACCTAGGCCAGAGTAGTCTAGCTAGAAATGCATTAGCTTATTAGACAAATATCGCACCAGCATCTCTAGTTGATTCCTAAATAATCTGATACAAATAACCGTCAGCACTTAGGAGAATTCGGTCAGTGCTAAAGAGCTGTATTAACGGTTCTGATCTCTAGTTCAATTGGAATAGCAGCGTTAATCTCTCTAGTTCAGTGTAGTAACTGTGATAATCTATAGCTCAGTGGTAATAACTCTGATAATCATCTATGATAAATATGATAAACTATATCTGAATGCAACAACTACGCAAAACATCTGCCTTGTGACTTGGTAAAATCAGGAATCTGCGTCAAAAGAATTTTGTCGAATTCACATTAATCTTGATTTCAACTCGAACGACTCAGTCACCAGCTTTACTTTTACTGAGATGGAGATAGATAGATAGATAGAGAGAGAGAGAGAGAGAGAGAGAGAGAGAGAGAGAGAGAGAGAGAGAGAGAGAGAAAGAGATGGAGGGGTATATAGATAGCTATATTTACATATCCAAAAGCACACAGGTAGATATGTGTGTTTGAGTGTTTGAGTGTATGAAGGAGGGGAAAGTGTGTGCGAGACAGAGATGGACAGACAGACAGAAAGACGGTGAACAGAGAGATAGAGAGAAATGGCTAGAAAGAGAGACAGTCTAATTGTAGAAAGGCAAAGCATGGATTCATTTAACAGACGTTGCATTTGAATGAGTGCAAATTGAAAAATGCATTAAGTGCAAACTGTTGACTGCAATGTAAAATAGCTTGCTGATATTTCCTGATGCAGGATCTTATAGACAACTGCTAGTCTTCAGCCAACTGCTAACATAGCCACACTTAAGCTACTTCCCCACAACCACCACCACCAACAACAACAACAACATCTTTCTCCTACTCTCACCCCTTCATATCTCTCTCTCTCTCTCTCTCTTTTCATCCATATATATATGTGTGTATGTGACTGTGTGTATATATATACATGCACATATACACGCATGCACGTTGATAGGTTAACGCTCATGAAAGGAAGAAAAAGTGCTGAACATCGAGTCTAAAGATTGAATGTTTTAATTCAATCAGCCGAAACGAATACAGGCTGAAAGTAGAGGTTTCATCAGAAGTACGTCTGAATCAATCCACCATCAGATTCATATATGTGTGTGTGGGGGGGGGGTATAGATAGATAGATAGCTAGATAGATAGATAGATAGATAGATAGAGTGAAGGCTGATTGATCGATTGAGAGATTAATAGATAGAAACACATGCACATAGACGCACTCACACAAACATACATACATACCTATACGCATACATTTATCTAACCATCATGACTTCTGCTCTAGACACACCTCCTTAAATATACATGTAATCACGTATATTTAAGGAGGTGCTACACTTAAGCGCTTATTTTTACATTACACACATGCACACACTAACTCACATGCATGGATTTAAATACCCGCACGTATGTGTGTATATGTATACATACATACATACATACATACATACATACGTACGTACGTACGTACGTACGTGTGTGTGGGTGTGTGTGTTTGCGGGAGAGGAACATTCCATCGGAAATACGCGTGTGATCGAGGGTAGCGATTTAAAATGGCGTAAAATTGATGTGAAGAGGTAGAGAGAGAGAAAAAAGAACTTTAGAAAAAGGAAGAGCGATAAATGAGAAAAAGAGGGAGAAATAGAGTGAGTGAGAGTGAGAATAATTTTTTTAAACTTCATTTGAAGGTTAGCACTCAAGTTAATTACTGACATAAGCTCCATTTGTTTGATTATAAATCAACAATTGTACTGCTATGTTTGTCGCTAATGGCAAACTTTAATAGAAACCTATTTTGGCCGTCACTTTCCGTCACTTTCCGTCACTTTCCGATAACAAACAGATTCACTTCAATATAGAGATGCTAGCTCTTTTATAGAATCTTGTTGTTCTTTTCTTCTTTTGGAAGTGAGAGGGTGGATGTCGTGTTTCTTTCATGTAGCAAAGATATATGGCATTAGCTTAATAGAAAATATTATGCGCCTGTGTTGTAGAGTATGTATCTATTTATGGATATATATGTAAGGATATATGTGTGTGCGCGCGTGCGTGTGTGTGTGTGTGTGTGAGTACATATCTATTAATGTACATACATAAACATGTGCGTGTGTAAATATATCTCTATAGGATTATATACTTATATGGGGATTTTTGTATATATATATATATTCAAATATGTGTCTGTTTTTGCCCGTGTATATAAATGCACACGTATATAAATGTATGTATATATATATATATATATAGTTGTGTGTTTGTTTGTGTATGCATATTTGTATAAATGTATGTATACAAATATATATATATATATGTATGTGTGTGTGTGTGTATTAAAATATATGTGCATATGCATAACTATATGAGCACATATGTATATGTATATATTTTCGATATACATAAAAACGCACACAGACACAGAGACACACACACACATAGAAACAAACATACAATCCCCACCCACCCCCACCCCGCACGCACCCTGCAGCTTACATATAAAACATTTGTCTTTGTAACCCTGGCGTATAACATGGATGCATCTTCTAAATTAAAATGTTGTACAGATTAAGAGAACGTGCCAAATCCACAAATCTCTACCAGATAAGCGGGTGTGTTTTATATCACTAATCCACGACAGATCCACCTTAAATCTTTTGAAATAATTCTACAATCGTTATGGTGAATACAGTTATGAAAAAAAATTGGATATGACAATGGTTTCAGAGCATAATTCTGACGGCGACATGAAAAGCCACTGGGAATAAAATAGCGACTGCTTCTTGATATCTCGGAATTATAAAGTCTTGTGTTTCTTTAATCAATACGTGACACTGTTTAGGGAGAGACTCTCTATGTAAACCTATAAGATGGAAAGGTTATAGGGTAATATACGAGAGTTTCATGTTGATGTTTTGAATGTGGAGGCAGTTAACCCAAATGAGCTTGCATGTCGCCAAGTACATAAGAGGAAGGACTTTATGCAAATCGATGACACACTCGTCAGCGATACTTTACTGCCGAGGCAGACACACTCTTATACAATTTTTTCCTGCATTTAAATATATTGGAATGCGGTCGGAGCAGCGTTTATAATGCATTTTGTCTTTTACTCGAACATATCGAATGACATAATTTATTCTGAAACCCGCCCCCCCCCCACTTCTATTCATCTCTTCCATCCGCTTCCCTCCCTCCCTTTACCTACTACCCCCACGCTCTTTGTATTTCTTTGCGGCATCTTGTCCGTCTTTACGTTCTGAGTTCAAATTCCGCCGAGGCTGAATTTACCTTTCCTCCATTCGGAGTTGATAAACTAAGGACCAGTCAAGTGATGGGATCGATGTAGCTACCAACTCCCGAAACAGAAATAATGTGGAAAATGCCATAATAGCTGATATCAACACAGAAAATAACAACTTCAACAACGCGAGACAGAGAAGCTTAACAGAAAACAATAACAGAACGAATAACAACAACAAAAACATCGATGGGAACGCAACCAATACCAACGCCAGCAACAGGGAGACGGGCGTATTTGGAAGTAGCAATAGTAGTAAGAACGTGAACAATTCCATGACCACCACCGTCAACAGAGCGGAACAAGTACTTTCGCGGCAGCAACTGCGAAATGCCAACAAAAGTACGATGAGATAGACATCTCCAACAATAAAAGAGATGCTAGTCTTGGCCCACAAACTCATAAAATGAAAAAAAAACCCGAGCAAGCCTTGCAATGCCAGCCGAAGTGGCGGTTCGACAAAAGAAACCGATAGAATAAGGACTAGCCTTAGCAAAAGTAAGTTCTGGAGTCGATTTGTTCGACTAAATCTCTTTAAGGCGGTGCCCCAGCATGGCCGCAGTCAAATGACTGAAGCAAGTAAAAGAGAAACGCTATAGCCATGTTCATGCATACACACACACACATTATATATACGCACACATTATATATACACACACTCACACACATTATATATCATGTGTGTGTGATTCCTTGTTGTCTCCATCGTGTTGACGTGGTCCGTGGCATAGTTTTGAAAGTGCCTTACCTTTTACTAATAACAACAATTCTCTCACAATTAAACGACATCAACAATAACTTATAAAAACCAATTACTGAACTGGCATTTCCCATCATCCATGATGTATTTCTGTCTGTCATACAAATTGATTTGCCTCAAATTACTAAGATTACATGATGTGAGGGCATAGTCACAGTCGTCGAGGCCTGAGAGACGTAAAAGCACAGTAATAACAATAACAACAATAGCAATGATAATAATAATTTAATTTCTTTTTTCCTTTTTCTTCTTTTTTAGTTTTTGTTGTTTTTGTCAAACGAACTTCATTCATTTGGACAAAGAATTACACAGAAATTCAAAATCGCGTGGGAGAGAGAGAAATTGTTATAAGAAATGGTTCCGGGTTCAGTTCCACTACGCGGCACCTTCGGCATGGAGTCAGTTGTGACACAAAACAGTATATGACAAGTTAAGGAGAACGTTTCTAAAGAATCGCCCCTAAATCTCTCTCATCGCCCACAACTGACTTATCAAAGGGACCACATTGGGTTGTGTGGTCCTAAATACAATCTGTGTTTAAAACTACACTTGTATCTATTTCATTCACACAGACATTGGTCATAGCCTCTACTAACTTAATTTGTCTTAAAGCACTTTCAGTAGATTTACTCTACATGGTTCATGTGTCTTTATTTGCCAAGCACACACACACATACATATCTATGTATGTAAGCATATGCACACATAGACGCAAATACATACATATATGTTAATTTGTATACAAACATGTTAGTGTCAGTGTGTGTATGTGTGTGTGTGCATGTGTCTGTCTGAGTGTGTGTGTGTATGCACGTGTGTGTGTACGCGCACATGTGTGTATGTGCATGTGTGTGTGTGTGTGTGTGTGGATGTGTAAATATATGCGTGTATAAGTTAGATGTGACCTAAACAAAAACCTGTGCACGTTACTTCTTTGAAACAGATGTTCGCTGCAATACGGTAATTGTTCAAAGAAAACTGGTATTGTTCCAGGTCGTGTCTAAAAGGTACCGGAGCCTTTCCCCTCGCATTTCCCTCCTTTGATATCAATAATGTAACAGACACACTCTCTAAAATACCATCGTCATTCCTATAGTTTGTTTCACACATTTCTACAAGTGGAAACTCTACCTGTAACAGGTGCTCAAACTCTCTGCTTAATCTCTATTTAGAAGGTCACAAACAGGAATCTATCAAAACCAGCTGTCACCATTATTATATTGTCGCAGAAATACTTCATGATCGTCGTCATCGCTGGCATTATCATCATCATCATCATCATTATCATCATCGTCATCATCATTATCATCATCATCATCATCATCATCATCATCATCGTCAGCAGCATCTCTACTGAGATGGGTAAGATAGTTGGAATTGTTAGAGCGTTGGAAAATGCACTGCCACATTTGGTACGGTTCTTTACGTTCTGAGTTCAAATCCCGCTGAGTCGATAAAAGAAAGTGCCAATGAAGTACTGGGTTCGATTGTATCGATTAACTGTTTCCCACTAAAACAGTTGACCTTGTGCCAAAATGTGAAACAATTATTAAAGACATCGAACTCGCAGAATCAGTAGCATGCCGGACAAAATGCTTAGCAGCATGTCGTTCGCTTCTTTGCGTTCTGTGTGCAAATTCTGCCGGGATCGATAAAATAAGTACAAATTGATCAATGGGGTCGATGTAATCAATTTAACCTCTCACATGAAATTACTAACCTTGTACCAAAATTTCAAACCAGGCTGTATATATATATATATATGTGTGTGTGTGTG
>NC_069005.1:34541231-34547807 GCF_001194135.2 Octopus bimaculoides
GGAAGAGAGGGGAGAGAGGGGAGAGAGAGAGAGAAGGAGAGAGAATGACAGAGGGAGAGGGAGAGGGAATGACAGAGGGAGAGGGAGAGTCCTGGGATCTTGGTCACGTTTTGGTTTTCATGAACCTTATTCATTCTCACAGTATCGGTTGTTGCACGGGTTGCTTCGATAATCTGATTATCCCTGTTTCCTAATCTTGATATTGGAATGATTTCTCCATTTATTTCACAGATCCAGTATTGCCTTTTAGAATTTCCATAAGGCAAATCCTGTAGGCACTTCTTGCTAGTCCGACAACAATATTCGGTAGATTTGCTTTGCTCTGCCTCTCTCTGTGTGGACTCACATCCCCCAGGGTATGGTTACTTTGTTGTTCTAATATTTTTTCTGTTTTATGTTTACGCTACATCTGTTCTATTGCTAGTTTAAAATGGTGGAATAATTTGCTGTGTGTAATACCAGGAAGTTACTTCCCATCTTTTACAATTCCTTCAAAATAATAATAAAAAGAAATAGCCATGTGAGCAACTCTTTGATGATGCCATGAGAAACTCTAACAGAGCCGAAGTGTTGATGGTTGTGTACATTCTTGACGCATTCCAGAAAAAGAAAAACCCTCCAAACTGGACGTTTGCTGTCCTTGTGTTGTGACATCCTTATGAGCCGCGCATTGAACGATTTCTGAGATGAATCAGAAAATGACAGGATATTCAAAAAAAAATGTATTTAATACACCACACTAGTACATATGTATCTCTTTGTGCTACGTGTGTGTGCGCGCGCGAGTGTGTAATTAATTGTTTTAATAGACTACGAGGGGGTGCTGAAAAGTTCCTGGTTTGGGGTAAAAGAAAATACAGGAGGATCGGTTAATTATGATTTTATTCAACATATTCCCCTCTCAGATTCCTGCATTTATTGCAAAGGTCCTTCGGTTTTTCTGAGCTCTGTAAAAGAACTTCTACCAGGCCTTTCGTGATATCTTTAAAGCCAGGAACTTTCCAGCATCCCCTAGTGTACAAGAAGATACGCACCTCTTTGTTAATGCATGCCTGTAACTGTTATAAAACAATTCTAATTGTTATTATTTTTATGATAAAGATTTTGAAAGTCTGATGTCGTGTCACAGCACATTTTCAATTTTGTTCACCGTAAATCGAAAAGAAAAAGAAAAATCGTTGCTTGAAACATTAGTTTGCATAGAGGTGAAGGGCTGGGAGTTACCCACCATATGAACGGCTCCCTTCTAAATAAATTTAGAAAAGTTTTGATAGAAACTTTTATTGAATTTTAATTAAACGTCACCGTTAGAACAAACAGAAACGTTGTAAACTTTCTTTACATTCGGCTAGATTTAAACATCGGTAAACATTAAAACGACAATATCCACATTGATAAACTATGCCACTAATTACTGAAATTATAATCAGCTCCTCTTTAATCATAAAAGAACTGGGGAACAACATCGTCAATCAGGTATTTATCTTAATCCCTTGTAAAATATCATTCAATCTTACGTCGTGTTAGTATCATTTTATAACGGAGAGGGACAAATAGGATTTTACTTTTAGTTATTTTTATATGGGTCTTTTGCTTTGGTACTTTTTATTGTTTTAACAAATGAAACGAAATGTAGTGTTTGTGATCTTATTGCAGGACCTCCCACGTAGAAATCGGTCGCCTGATATGAGGCCTGCTCCACAGTGGATTCTGCTACAATTTACAATGACATTAATTCTACAACCACTTCCAAGACAGAGACAGTACAATCAAGAGTCTTTGACTTGTAAAGGTGTGCGATAACCAGAAAGTATAACAGAAAACATGTACACCAAATGCCACTCCATGATATGGGATATGGAAACACGGGGCTGCGGAAAGAAAACTTCTTAACCACAAGACTACGTCAGTTTTTGATTTGGATATTTGAATCCCAATGATTTTGGATGAAAGAAAGGATTCAACAGGGAACCTTAAATGAACAAACAGGAATTACTTTTAACATAAGCTGAGTTTATATTTGTCCTCAGTCCCACTGCTAAATATATAAAACATACACACATACACGGATACACACACACACAAACATATACAGGAAACATGCACACGCATACAAGGCGGGGCTGAAAAGTTCCTGGCTTTGGGTAAACGAAAAAAACAGGAGGATCAGTTAATAATGATTTTATTCAACATATTCCCCTCCCAGATTCACACACTTATTGCAGCAATTCTTCAGTTTTTCTAAGCCCTGTAAAAGAAGGCGGAAGGTTGGGCCTCCAACCAGGCCCTTCGTGATATCTTTAAAGCTAGGAACTTTTCTGCAACCCTTTATATCTGACCACAGTTTCAACAAAACTTACAACATATACAGACCAGCTATTGTATTACCAACAAACATTATTACTGACAATAAATTTATTATCAAGCTACAGCAATAGTATTATCAATACTGTATTTGAGAGAGACACACACACATGAACAACCCAAGGCACAGCATAACCATCTCTGTGCCTCTTACAAGATTTAGTAAATTTGGGACTTTTATAATCAGATAATTAATAATTTCTTAGAGGAGCACAAGGTCAAAAATTTAGATTGAGCGATGAGGTGATCAATTATATCGATCCCAGTATTTGACTGGTACTCTTGTTGTATCAATCCGAGAAAGATGAAAGCGAAAGTTCACTTCTGGCGGAAACTGTACTCAAAGCGTAAAGAGCCAGAACAATCAGCGTAAGACAATTTGTTTGACGCTCTATCGATTCTGCCAATCTAGCGCGCTCTACTAATTAATAATACAATTAAATCACACACAATACAGTAATGTATGCACATTGTTATACAAACATTGTGTGCCTGTGGCTTTTATGAAGTTAAATAGATCGGTATTTTCCTCTTATTTACCAACGTCTTCGAAATAACTCCCACCTTCTCTCTTTCTCTCCTTCCCTCTCTCTCCCTTCTTTTCTTTCTCCCTCCTTCCCTCTCTCTCCGTCTCTCTATTTCTGCCTCCACCTACCTCCTTCTTTGTTTACCTGTCGTTCACTCTACCAGTGGCGCCCTCCTCCTGTAGATAGATCTCACTACTGACAACCTTCACTTTTCCCTTCACAGCAATTCTACTTCCGTTTCATGTTTCCTTACTCCATTGCTCACCTATTAGCAGAAGAATGGTAAATTAAAGCACCAACAATCTCTCCCTCTCTCTATCACTCCCTTTCTTTCTCTCACACAGACAGACACACACACACACACACACTCCCACCCTGTCTATATTTGAATGATGTGTGTGAACACATATACATATACTTATGTATATATATATATATATATATATATATATTCTTCCCTTTCTCTCACATCAACAAATATCCTTTCTCTCACACTCTCGGAGAGTCTCGAGGAAAAAATAGATAGATAGATAGATAGATAGATAGATAGATAGATAGATAGATAGAAACCCCATCTACAGCCCATCTCCCCACCTACCTTCATATCTACTCTACACACCTCTATCAACCTTTCTATCAACCCCTCCACCCACTTACCTAACTATCTACACACATACCTACATCACATTCTCCTCTGTCTCCTTCCACCACCATCACCACCACAACCAATAACCATATACTGGCTTTTCAGTTTTCAATACAATGCTTTACTTGACGTATATATGTGTGTGAATTTGTGTACATACATACACATATACATACACATACACACATATGTATGTATATATGTATGTTCTGCCGTTATATTTGCTAGATATTTATTTCTATTCTTATAACAAAGCACATTTATGTAAACTGATATCAAATTATTTTTAATGCTAACTTCCAGTTTTAGAGCTCTTTGTTTAACTTTTTCCCTTTTTTCTTTTTTCAATGCAAAAAGACCGTAACAGACTTCTCGATATTATCAGGTTCTTTTTTTCTTTCCATTATTTTCAGGTAATTTCTATATTTCACTCATCCCTATACAAGAAATCATTTCTGTTGCGTAATCCTCTTCTTATATCCGCCAGATGATGGCATCACAGTTAGTTTACAGCTGTGAGTGACGGAAACACTAACCTGTGTCCGGAGAAGATCGGTTTAATACACGTATATATTTACCTTGATATATATATGGTATAATTGTATATTTTAGTTTCCACATATTTTTTATCTACCCTAATGAGTGGATAAAAAGGAATAGGCACTTGCTATGAAAGGATGGAGGTGTAGTAGAATCGCTAGAATGCTGGAGAAACTATCTTGTGGCTATTTTTTCTGGTCCTTTACGTTCTGCTTCAAACCCTGTCAGGAATTTTGCCTTTTATGTCTTGGGTTCGATGAAATGCATTAGTTGGTGTCTAGTAGGTATTGGTCAATGTAGTCGAGTCCTTCTCTCTCCACAAATGTTTGACCTTGTGTCTATGTAATAAGCAATCGCAAGACTGCTCTGAACCTCAATCCATTTCATTTTTTTGCAAAGACGTTTTGCATCGCAGAAGTGTTTCTGTTGTATTTGCGAGATTCTTATTATTGCTGCTATTGAACGCATATGGGGTGCTGAAAACTCCCTGGCTTTGAGAGTCTTATGAAAGGTCTACTTTTAGGCCTAACCTTCCGGGTTCTTTTACAGGGCTTTAGAATAACTAAAGGACTGCTGCAATAAGTGTGTGAATCTGAGAAGGGGAATATGTTGAATAAAATCATAATTAAATAATCCTCTTGTATTTTCCTTTACCCAAAACCAGGAACTCTTCAGTCCTTCCCTCAACGTACATGTATATCTGTGTGTGTGTGTGTGTGTGTGTGTGTGTGTGTGTGTGTGTGTAGTTAGTTAGTTAGTGTGTGTGTATATATACATGTATATGTATATACATGCATGGATTTATATATATATGTATGTATTTATACATGTGTGTACGTGTATGCGTGTATGTGAGTGTATATACACCGTAATGACAACAAACATGAAAACGGGACAAAACAGGAAGTACAGAATTTCAAATTTAAAAAGAATGATATTAGTCTCAGACTTCAATGGGAATCATTACAAAGTCTTTTTCCATTTTTTTTTTTTTTCAATTTTTAACGTTGATCATTGCGTATAATTTAGATTTATAAAGCAGAATAAATGCATGAATTAAATTTAGAAACCTCATAATTATATTTATCGTCACCAATGGAAAACTTTCGACTTGTTTATTTACAGATAGAATAAACTTCTTTAACCTTATTTTATATGACTATGTAAAGTTGACTGATAGTTCGATTAAATCTCTTTCTTTAGATAAGCTTTGTGATAGATTAACTAATCTGAATCAGAATAGGACTGAAACATTAGCTGTGAAACGTTTAGCAGTGAAACTTATTGAACGCGAAGAATCTGAAGAATAAACATATTTAGAAATCTAATAAACTCATTCATTTAACCTCTTGAAATATAAATTTTTGCATATATCAAATTAATCTAAAGTCCTTCATATTTGAATTGCATCAAGGCATTATTTATATTCTTTTCAACTCTAGGCAGGTAGAAGGCCTTGGGAGGGGGGAGGGGGAAGGGGGAAGTCGATTGGATCGACCTCAGTACGCAACTGGTACTTAATTTATCGACCCCGAAAGGATGAAGGCAAAGTCAACCTCGGCAAAATTTGAACTCAGAACATAAAGACAGACGAAATACCGCTCAGCATTTCGCCCAACCAACGTTTCGGCCAACTCGGCGCCTTGGACATTATTTATATTGAGCACGTATTCGGGTATAATTCTGTGCGCGCGCGCGCGTGTGTGTGCGTGCGTGCGTGTGTCTATATGTATATGTACATATATAAGATATATTTACATGTACACACATACACACACACACACATACATACATATATATATATATATATATACACACACACACACATATGCACATATATATACATATATCTATATGCATAGATAAGTACATATATCTACACATGCATGCTCACGCGCACACAGATGAGGTGGATTTGTCCTACGCCCAAACAACTTTAATTAATGAAGAGTGGTACCTCTAATCAAATGTGCTGAGCGCTACTTTCTTTCATATGTTCACTCACATTACTCGTACACACGCGCGTGTGTGCCTGTGTATGTGTGTGTGTGTGTTTGTGCAGGTGCGTATCTGTGCGTGCATGTGTGTGTGTATGTGTGTGTGTGTGTGTGTGTGTGTATATCTAGCATTTTATGTCCGCTTTTTATGCTGGGGCACATGCGATCACACACACATATCGTTGTACTACTATCACAGCCAGCACCATTACCACTGCCACACAATACACCAACCATCCAACTACTACTACTACTACCTCTGCTAATAATAATAATAATAATAATAATAATAATAATAATAATAATAATAATAATAATAATAATACATTTCCGAAAGATCTACAAGTGTAACCCGTCACAACGACCTCCACCGCCACGTCTCTCTCTTTCAGTCATTCCTACTTCACCCTCACCACAACAACCATCAACACCACTGAACCAGCACCAAATTCTATACACCACTCACCTATATACACACTCAACCACCCACCCACCTACCCAC
>NC_069005.1:34548030-34555761 GCF_001194135.2 Octopus bimaculoides
GGGGCAAATGATCGATAGATCAATAAAAGAAATTGAGAGTGAGGTGTAGAATTCGACAACGTCTCTAACATGGGGCTGGTGGCGGGGTGGATGAGAAAGGCAGAGAGGAGTGGCGGTGGTGAGGTGGTGAGGTGGCGGCAGCGAAAGCAGAAGTAGCAGCATTGTGTATGTGGTGGAGTGGGTGGTGAATGTGGGGAGTAGGAGGAGGGGTAGGAATGGTAGAGGGGAGAGTAGATGTGAGGGTGGTGGTTGCTGAAATCATGCTGGGGGAAGAAATTGTATTTAATTGTTGTTCATGATGATAATGATGGTGATGATGTTGATAGCGATGATGATGATGATGATGATGATGATGTTGCAAATATAGGGGTGGTAGTGGAGGTGGTGACGGTGTGTGTTGTAGTTCTTGTCCGTGTTTTTCTTTAACACCAAGGCTTGCCCTTACCAATCATTGTCGATGCTCAAAAGCGATCCAACCGTGACTATCATGCACTTTTGTGCATCAAACAGAGATGATACAAAGAAGAGGTGACATAGGTAGAAGTAGTTGTTTATGGCTGTTTTTTTTCTTTTCGTTACTGTACGTGTAGTAGTAGTAGTAGTAGTAGTAGTAGTAGTAGTAGCAGTAGTAGTAGCAGCAGCAGCAGCAACAGTAGTAGTAGTAGTAGTAGTAGTTGTTGTTGTTGTTGTTGTTGTTGTTGATGTTGTTTGTGACTGTTGATATTAAACAACCTAATTAATAACTATATTTCCATATTTCCGTATTTAGGTCACATAGTTTCTTCAAGCCATCAAATCAGTTGTTGTTGTTGTTGTAGTAGTAGTAGTAGTAGTAGTAGTAGTAGTAGTAGTAGTAATCATACATGACATTAAATTCTGGGTAAAATGTCCGGTTTCTGTAGCTAAGAATTTTTCTATCTATGCAGCCCTACTTGCGTGCATGTGTGTGTGTGTGTATTTACACAAACACACACATATATGTACACATATATATTTGCGCGTGTATACATGTATTTATAGCTATTTATGTAAGCATGTGTGTATATATGTATACGTATGTGTGTGTGTGTGTGTGCGTCTGTACATATGCATCTATTTATGTACATATATATATACATGAGAGTGTTTGTGTGTATGCATGTATATGTGCATGCATACAGGTATGCATGAATGTATACATGCTTGTATATGTATGCATGTATGTATGTATGTATGTATGTATGCGCAATATATTTTCTTTTATTATTTCCCGTAAAACATTTACCCCCACCATCATCGCCAGGTATGTGTAGAATCCAGAACGTACACACCACACAAAATGCACTCCAGCGTTGCCCGGATTGTTGATAACAATAACACAATGATCAAATGGTATTGCAATACATGTCTCTGATAAGGAAAAATTGATTTGAAATTGTACCAATCAGTGAGCATGCTGTGCATCCCGACCAATGAAGGGACATGCACCATGGGTCGACTCGTGTGTGTATATGACCTTAATTTGCTTTCGCATAGATGCGCGGTGTTGTTGTTGCCTTCACTGAGGTTATCAGGTAAGACATTTGATTTCCATCACACCACCCACCTTATAGTACACGTTCAAAGATTCTGAAAAATCAGGAGATTGTAGCAAAATCCTGATGAACATTGTGGCTAACAGAATGAATAATAGGCATGAATATATACTAATAATAGGCATGAATATATACTAATAATAGGCATGAATATATACTAATAATAGGCATGAATATATACTAACAACGAAAAGCAACTTTGATTAAATTGGGTTGAATAAAGAGAAAAGTTCGAAGGTAAAAAAGCTGGAAACGTTTCAGTCATTGTTTCATGTCTTTACAAAACTTCAACGAATATAGGCTCTTACTGTGCGTAAATCTTGGGGAAATTTCATTGAATTTAAACCTGAGAACATTGGCATTTTTGAGTCGTTTGCTACCAAGAAAATCTACATGGACAAATTGTTTTTCGGTAGTAATGCCAGAAGCGGTCACAATTATACCAGAACACCGTTCATTAGTCAAGTTTTTGTTAAAAAATAGGGATTTGTGCAAAGAAATGGTATCACAATACTTGAAAGACATTGCTTAATCATGGCAGGTAGGTAGGTAGGTAGGTAGACCTTATAATGTAAAATAGTATAAAATCTATCCACTGATGCCATTACTAAACACGCTTATAATTGAAAATGTCAAGTCACATAATACAAACGATTTTAAACGACAATGAAATGCTTTAAAACAACGGTTAAAATATTAAAAAAGAGAAGCAAAAACATCTTACACATTTCTATGACGTCAGTAAAATTGTGAACATAATTGAATATCGTGGAAGTAGATTTTAAAAGTGTCCGTGTCGGTATGAATATTCGCTGTTACAAAAATGTTTAACGGTTTCTTTAACTAAGAAATATTATATTTAATGAGGGCATGTTTTAACACCTTTGCTGTGTAGGTCATTTCTAGCAGTCAGCCATGTCTGTCTGTCTCTAATCTACACCTGAACTCTCATGCAATATTGACAACAGTAGATATAATTACCCTAAACCTTATAGTCAACACACTGACGACATCTACAATCGCCATTCCACTGCACAATAGCTATTCTTAATCCGCATATCAATATCGGAGATAACGAGAGCATGTATTCGTTTGATATGCTAGAAACAGTAAATGAATCCGTCCACTCAAAACAACCAGAAACCAAGGCCATCTCTTGAAAGCAATTATGACTTGTTTGTTTGTTCCACGCACTCAATAATTGCTTTATATGATCAGGGTCAGACATGGACACCTACTTGGCCCTCTCGCTTTTGAGCAAATGGAACATCCACCACGCGATAGCTTGAAGGATAATTACCTACTACTTATTTCTGTTGAGCAGACACTAGTATGTATGCAATTGAATGAAGTAACGTTAAATGAAGTACTTTGTCCAAGGAGGCAATGAACTACCAGGTACAGGAATCGAACCAACGTTCTTATGTTCGTGAGCTCTCACTTTAGCTCTACGTCAGACTTTCATACCTGTGTATCTATATGCTTGTGTATGCATGTCTATAACACACACATATCACCATCATCATCATCATCATCATCATCATCATCATCATCATCATCATCATTATTATCATCATCATCATCCTTTTTAATGATGATTACGTATGAATTAACGGGTTTGGCTCTTATTTCTAGCAGACTGAATAGCTACATCGAGATATAGGCTTATGCTGAAGTCACAGTAAGTAGTAGTAGTAGTAGTAGTAGTAGTAGTAGTAGTAGTAGTAGTAGTAGTAGTAGTAGTAGTAGGAGTGAGATTGATGGAATTATAAAACAGTGAAAGTGGGGGGGGGGCAAGATAGTTTCCCCTCCCATCAATGTCAACTTCTTTGGCCCTATAAACAACACAAAGTGACCTCTACAGGCGCCAAAATACATTTAATTTCATTAAATATATTTGAGGACTATTCATATCACAAATTACTATTTTAATGGCCGTCATTGTAGAGTTGCTGTTGTTGTTGTTGTCGCCGTCGTCGTCGTCGTTGTTGTTGTCGTAGTTGTTGTTGTTGTTGCTTTTATTGCTGTTTTTCTTGTTGTTGGTTGTATTAATTGTCGTTGTTGATTTGTTACTGTTGTTGTTGTTATTCACGTTGTTGTTGTTGATGTTCTTGTTTACTGATACTGTTCTGGATGTCGATCTGTTATTGTATTTTTTGTTTATTTTTGTGCTTGCTGTTATTGTTGATGCTGTTTTTTTATGTTATTGATGCTGATGCTGACGGTATGTTGTTGATGTTGTTGATGTTGCCTTTTTCATCGTTGACACATCTGATGACGTTGTTGTCCTCATTCTTGATGCTGATGTTGTTGTCATTGTGGTTGAGAATCTTTCAACCGCACACAAAATACCTTGCGGTATTTGCTTCGGCCCTTTACATCGAGTGGTCAAATCCCACCGAGGTCAAGCTTAGCCGTCCATTGAGCTTTTGCTTTTCTTATTTTCACATATCATCCTTTTTTTAAGAAACTAAAGTGTGATTTAAGGGAGATTTGCCAGCTGTTTCTAGCATAATACGATTACCTAAAGTCTTCCTACACACTCGACGCTCTAACCACTGAGCCATGCGCCTTCACACACACGCGCGCGTGTGTGTGTGTATGTGTGTGTGTTTGTGTGTGTGTGTATGCGCGCGTGTGTGTGTGTATACATAGAAGACGGGCTTTTTTCAGTTTCTGCCTATCAAATCCACTCACAAGGCTTTGGTCGGCCCGAGGCTATAGTAAAAGACACTTGCCCAAGATGCCATGCAGTGGTATTGAACCCGGAACCATGGGATTGGTAAGCAAGCTACTTACTACACAGCCACTCTTGTGCATAATTCCTGTAAACTTGAGGATAATATTGATTGATCAAATTTTGACAGAAGATCAACAATTCCGGGGAAGTGGGGTGAGTTGATTACATCGATCTCAGTGTTCAACTGGTACTTATTCTATGGACCCCGGAAAAATGAAATGAAAAGTTGACTTCAGTGGAATTTGAGCTCAAAACATGAAGACTTACGCACTGCCGCTAAGCAACTTGTCCGGCGTGCTCACGATTCCGCCAGCTTGAGGACAATATTAACAAGATGTGTGGCCTCTTTTGGACTCGTGACATTTACATCACGCCATATTTCGAAGGTTATGTTTTTGCAATGCAAGATGAGAAGATAACTACGAAATATGTCATGAACCAAACACAACGATGCAACTGAAAATATCGATTAACCCATGTAATAACACATACGATCAACAATCATTCAAAAATGTCATTTAGGTACTAACATCTTATGATGTTGTTAAACAATGTTCAACACCATCTGCAACAAAAAGTACCCTGGGGCAAATTGGACTTCAGACGAAGTTTTTTGTTATTGAACGCATACTTATAGACACAAGGGATGTTGTTTTGTACAAGTAAATATTTTTTTCCAGTAGGAGAACATTTGCGAACAGCTGCATCGCAACCTGCATCTTTTCTACTCTGCTAAGAAATTTATATTTATACGAAGAATTATTTCATCTGTATTATTGGTAAATATTTAAATGACAAACGCGAAAACCTAGGATTTTCAAGTATATATATTTTGTAAGGCATTATAATACTATCCATGTATAAGAAACTTCATATATTTTTTTTACCTAATTTTTGACAAAAAATGGTTCCTTTTACACGTTAAATTACGGTACTTTACGATGCAATTTGTGAGCGGAATTCTAAGTTCAGCACCTATTGCGTTTAGTATACAAAAATTGAAGCAATGAAACTTTGTTTCTTTGTTAGAAGCCAGTTCCCCCCTTGTAGAAAGAATTCAAATAATTAACAAAGAATGAAACTATACTGTGCATGCATATATGGTCTACACAGCTATGTCTAACAACTGAAGCAATGAACAGAGTAACAAACAGAATTAGGTTATCGGCAGAAATAGTCCAAGGTAACAGCTGGTCTCTAATAATTTGTACCTCACAGACAACCAATGATTCTGTAATATTCTTGTAGTCAGTCAATATTCATAGCATTCAGATAAAGTTGCATCTGGTCATAACATTCTCACAGGATATGGGAATGGAGTTTGATCCGTTTTAATATTCATATTTGGTGGTCAACTGCGAAAAGATTGTTGACCAGACAAAGAATATGGATATCAATGGCTTGTTTATTTCCCCTATGTCTAATGATAAACCTCGGAATTGGTGAGAATCTCTGAATAATAACAGTCAATATAAATATTGGTTAAGACAGTACGCCGGACGAAATGCTTTGCGGTATTTCGTCTGTCTTCACGTTCTGAGTTCTAATTCCGCCGACGTTGACTTTGCCTTTCATTCTTTCGGGGTCGATAAAATAAGTACCAGTTGAACATTGGGGTCGAGGTAATCGACTCGTCCCCTTTCTCTGAAGTGCTGGCCTTGTGCCAAAATTTGAAATCAGTATTAATGTTGCTTGGTTGGTTGGTTGGTCGGTTGCTCGGTTTCTCCAGTCACGTTTTATATCAAACAGAGAAAGGAGGAGAGAGCGTAAGAACGAAAGGCAAAGTCGACCTCGGCGGAATCAGAACGCAAAGACATTCGAAATAGCGCTGAGCGTTTCGCCCGGCGGAACCTGCCAGCTGAACAAGTTTCATCATCACAGCTGAACATGTAACTTTAAAGAAAGGAATTTGGGGCTGTGCTCTGTGTGTGTGTGTGTGTGTGTGTATGCATATATTTATGTGCGCATGTCGTTGTGTCTGTGTTTGTCACCACCCTATCACTGCTTGACAACCGGTGTTGGTGTGTTTACATCCCCTTAACAAGAGACTGATTGAATAAGTTCTAGGCTTAAAAAAGTAAATCTTGGGGTCGATTTGTTCGGCTAAAAAAAAGCCTCTAAGGCGATGCCCTAAAGCAGTCAAATGAGTGAAACAAGTAAAAGAATAAAAGAATATATATATACAACAAACCATGAAAAGGCCAACACCGGGGAAGAAAGTTTGACAAATGCGGTTTCAATAGAAAGAGGTGTGTGTGTGTGTGTGTGTGTGTGTGTGTGTGTCTGTCTGTCTGTGGCTGTGTGTGCGCACGTGTCATATAAATAGACAGATAGAACGAGAGAGAGTGAAATGTGTAAGTAAATGTACAATTTATATTATACAAATATATATACAGCGCTGGATTATCATTAAGCAAAATAAGTATATACTCAAAAATGGTAAATGGCGTACAACACAAAAGAAATCACTTTGAACTTGCTAAAATAATATCTGGGATGGATGCCTTGTCTCTACTAAGTATAGGAGCAGATGTGTTTCGTAACATTAATTTTAAGGATGCGATCAAATACTTTGCAATTAAACAAAGTAGGAGAAAACTTTCCAGATAGATAGATAGATAGATAGATAGATAGATAGATAGATGGATGGATGGATGGATGGATGTATGGATGGATGGATGGGTGGATGGGTGGGTAGGTGGGTGGGTATCCTCCAAAGTGCAACAAACTTTTGTTTATATTTAATCCAAATAGCGAATACCCATACGCCGACATATTATTATACCACCGTAATTATAGTTCGGTAAATGGTTTTGGGATGGGGGAGAATTTGTTGTTGTTTTAGTCTGGATGAAGGGACAGTGCCCAGAGCCTTGAATAAGCCTTGTGAAACAATGACATTAGCACGTTTAATGTTCCACTTCAATATTTGCAGAAAGGAAATTCCACAGAGATATGGGTCTCTGTGTCTGCATGTATGTGTGTAAGAGTGTATATCTGTGTATGTGTGTAGGTATTTATGTGTGTGTGTGTGTGTGCGTGTATGTACGTGAGTGTAAAAGTATGCATGTGTCTGTGAGTGAGTGTGTATATAAGAATTATATAAACGGTACAACTTACACAGATATAACAGCCTCAATTTACCGAGTTGTTGTTGGTAAACTCCACAAACAACGATAACGTTGCTGTTGATATCAACACAACTATCTCTCTGCTTCTTTCTGTCTGTGTCTATCGATCTACATGTGTGTGTGTGTGTGTGTGTGTGTGTGTGCGTGTGGGGGGAGTATATATGTATAAGCGTGTCTAGGCGTGTGTTGAGATGGGATGTGAAGGTTATTCGCATGTATGTATGTATGTATGTATGTATGTATGTATGTATATATATATATATATATATATATATATATATATGTA
>NC_069005.1:34557000-34561386 GCF_001194135.2 Octopus bimaculoides
TATATATATATATATATATCCCCCTCTCTCTCTCTTTCCCATTCTCGTCTCTCACTACTTTAATGATCTCTGTTCCTCGAACTGGTTGGTCCCATGCCTCCAGCACTCAGACACTCCTCGCCCCCCCCCCTCGTCACTTTCCTTTCCCCACACTAACCACAATACCAAATGCTTTCTTCCAAGAACATCATCCTACTGGAATTTTCTCCCTTCTCACGCCTATTCCACTTTTACTACCACATGCACAACAAAGGCTATTATCATGCACCATCGGCCTCATACTCTTCGTCTCGGTGCCCTCGACTGGCGATAGTTTTAACCGGGCCTTCTAACTTTCGCGTTCATCTTTACTCCTCCTGGCCACATGTCACCTTCCCTCAGCCCTGAATCAACTCCCCACCAAAGAATGATTACCAGTCCCGAGCCAGCATCGTTACTAATGCGATTAACCGTCACCCTTGTATTTCTCTACCTTATATACACGGATACAAATGCATGGACGAAGATATGTTTCATTATTTTAGCCTTCATTTTGTTGAGTCTTCGCATCTATTTTCTTTTTCATAGAACACATCTGTTTTCAAAGAATATAAACATTCTTTGCTTAATCCGTTCGAATCATTATTTGAAATCTTTCACCATATATCTTTGCCCTCTCTCCAAAACCTCCATTTTTTGTTAAAATCCTTTATTCTTTGACGTTCATAGTTAATGTCAATCTCTGTCAATCTCTGTCAATCTCTGTATTATGAATTGTGTTCATGATAAACAGCGAGAATTAGAACGATGACATACATATTCAGTCTTCCGGTAGATTCAAATGTGAATATGTTAATTGCTTTTTTTCATTTCGTCATTGGAGAAAAGCGTCTTTCAGACGAATGTGTTTTCATAACGCACTCGATTCATTACGTGAGAGGCCTTTGGGACATCCGGTGTTTCGACACCTTATGTCTTCTGAGCCAAAGCCACCCCAGGCTAAAGAATCTAACAAATGTTGTAGCTCTTGTCTATAAATTAAGCGAACATGTCATTTGCTGAAGCCTGTTGATTGTCTGCCAACCGACAATATTTCGTCAACTGCTTGAACAGCAAGAATTCAAACGATGACAAACATATTTATTGTCAATACATTCTGGCAAATTCGAACATGAATATGCTAACTGCAGGTTGTATTTCATCTCTTTTCAGACGAATGAGTTTATCAGTAAACATCAAATATTTTGCTCAATTTATAAACAAGAATCCCAAACTCTTGTTAGATTCATAAGTCCGTTGGCAGCTTTGGCTGTTGAGACACAACGATGTCGAAACACCGGATGTCCCAAAGACCCCTGCGGGTAATGAAATGAGTGTGTTATGAATATACATTGAAATATGTATATCATCGTTCTCAACCGTATTATTTTCCCCTCAACCCAACCATATTTTCCTTTTTAACTCTTAACAAATAAATACCAGTTTGATAAAAACTGCAGGAAGTGAGAACAGATAACAAGGAAGCATGTAGAACTAAAGAAAATATTTGGGTGCGGAAAATAAAATATGGAAAAAATTAAGAATTAAAAAGAAGTATGGAATTTTGAAAAAGGAGAAATACAAGGAAAAGGATAAGAGAAGAAAACAAGAAAAAGAAAAATTGAAAAGTAGAACTTAAATGGAGAGGTGAACTACATGCGAGGAAATATCAGAAGACAACTGGGAGATAAATAAAAAATGGAACGTGAAAAGTAGGAGGGAGTTAAGTAGATGAAAAAACTAATATATATATATATGTAAATAAATTATAGCTAAGGAGATGCAATCGAAGATTATGAGAAAATTGGTTAATGTAATAAAAATGGGTAAGTGAAGAAGTCGCGAAATTTTAAACTGAGAAATAATCGTGTAAAAAAGAAATCTTGTTCTCCCCTTCTTTACCATTTATTTGTTTTTGTTTTTTTTTTCCTTCCCTCCTCCAACACCAGCACTGGTATCCTCCAACCCACCCACATATTCAGAGTTCACCCTTTTATACTAACAACCTACAACACTTGACTTACCTGACCAGTCTTCTCATATCTACTACTCCACTCAACCTTTTAAATCTATTTTATATTCCCTCACCTTTCACCTTTATTACTGTCTCTCAATCAGCCACCCACCTCCCTCCTCCTCCTTTCCTTTCTACCCACTCACACACTACTTCCCTTCTGTAGAGTCTTTCTTTTACTCCCTCTCTCAAATCTCACCACGGCTTCTATTATCACCATTAAGTAGCCCCAACTATTATCACTTCTACGTTCTGTCTTTATTTGTGTTGCTACATATATGTGCGTGTGTATCTGTATATCAGTGTGTGTGTGTGTGTGTGTGTGTGTGTGTGTGTGTGTGTGTGTGTGTGTGTGTGTGTGTGTGTGTGTGTGTGTGTGTGTGTGCGTGTGTGTGTGTGTGTGTGTGTGTGTGTGTGTGTTTACTCCATACAGGCGTATTTATGATTCAGGTTGGTAGTGATATGCTGAGTGAGTTACACAACAATTCTTAATGCATCGCGATTTAACATTTAATTGGAGGCAGAAAGCAAAAACGTAACAGAAATTGCCAGTGATGATCAAAGACTGGAGGAAATCATTCCAATTACGAAATAATTTCACAGAAAATTAAATTTGGAGGTTTAGAGTTGGGTAGTTTGCACACTATTAGTGGACAAGTTCAGAACTAAAGGCTCGTTTCGGTTTTATCATGCCTCATCAGCGGAGTAGTCTTTTCAATCCTTCCTTGATCAATGAGCGATTATGTTTGCATAGAAAAGTTACAAAGACCTATGTCTGTATAATTCACATGATTTCACAAAGCCAGCTAAGTAAAAGAAAACTCCTCCGTCTAGCTGTTTTTTCTTTCTACGAAACAGGAAGTTACATTGCTGAACAGTTGTTTTAAGGAGTTGTATTTATTTATTTATCACCTGACGAGATACATCTGCACCACCGGATGCTCCTGAACCAGTTGTGTGTGTGTGTGTGTGTGTGCGCGCGCGGACCAGTATGAGGGTTCGGCAATTTCTTACCGAACAACCACTCAGATTTATTTATAGTGATCGAAGGTTTGTGTACACCTAAGCTCACTGCCTCTATCAGATCGACATTACTTGAACGAGTGCACCGTGTGCCACATGTCAGACGACAAAAACGAGTAATCCTGCGACGGACCAACGTCCAAGGAAGAATATGTGCCTCAGGGAAACCTGGCCCTTGAAGTCTATATGACTTGCGAAGGATCTCTATCCTCTTTACTTAAATATATACGTGCGTGTGTGTGTCTCTCTCGCACACACACACACATATATAAAAACTGCAATGGCAGTGTTTTGCTTCAATGATAGACTAGAGAATATATGTTTTGACTTCTGCCCAATACTTTATGTACAAATATTCGTAAACATCTTGCCTGCATTGGGATTTCACCAATGATCGAGTAGTATCTTTCTCTATCTCTCAATGGAGACACTACTTATAAAGTTATATTTCCTAAGGGTGGAGGTAAACTGGAGAGACCGATTTGCATATACAACACTTTCTTGAAAGCGCGTTTCTTCAGGAAACTACTGATGCGTTAACAATGTTTTGTTTTGATGTTACGATGTGTGAAGACTATATCTAGAGACTTTTAACAAGTTTGTGTGTGTATATGCGTGATTCGGTATGTGTGTATATGTTTCGTTGCGTGTAAGTGTTTAGTGTGTTTGCGTGTGGGAGATGTGCGTTCATGTGTTACGAGAATGTGATGAGTCGGTTGTTATAGTTGCCGTGTGTTTGTGTGCATCTATTTAGTGAATTGTGGCGAGCGGGGTTCCTGTCAAGAAGGTGAACTTTAGGAGAGAGAAGGGATGAACGACGCCTGCCTTGTCTGTGTGTGTGTTTTGTATGTACGTATATGCTTAGTGTCTATGTGGCATGTGTGCGTTTATGTATAACAAGTATGCAATATGTTGGTATGTCGGTGCGTATTTGCATATTGTAGTATGCGCGTGTGTGTGCTTAATGATTTACCCCACCACCACCACCACCACCACCTGGCTCATGGCTCCTCCTCTGGTGTAAACGTTCAGAACACATTTCCGACGTGACGATAAGTTCTTTTTTTTTTCCTCAGTCTGATCCGGAAACACCTGAAGAAGAGACGGTTATGGTGTTGCCCTTCCCTCCTTCGCTAAATGGTAACAAAAATGGATCTCGTCTATCCTTACCTCTAAAACACGTACGCTCATTAAACATCGTTCCCCGCTCGTAATAACGTATGTGTGAGTCTGCCAGTAAGACTATACATATACACATGTACACAGACAAAGACACACAGACACACACATGCGCGCGCGCTCACACGCAATCATATAAAGAAAACCATTAA
>NC_069005.1:34561577-34562872 GCF_001194135.2 Octopus bimaculoides
GGTGGTGGTTTTGATGGTGTACACCACGTGATAGAAACCAAGCCATCTATGTTAATGTTATATTTGCATTTAGATGTCTCCGCATCGATTCTTGCTGTCTGTCACTTCTGTTTCTGATGTCACGTGAGTCTGAGATGAAGGCTGCAACTACTGCCACCACCAACACCACCAACACCAACACAACAACAACATCTCTGTCATAACCACCGCCACCAACACCACCTCCACCACCACACCACAACATCAGCAACAATCGCACCACTACCACAACCACTATCATAGTACCATCACCTAAACAGCCCCACCAAACCGCCACCACCACAGCAACAACCACTACAACAATCACCTCCACCATAATCTTCAACAATAACAATTACCATATCACCACCACCGCCACGACCATCACCATGGACACCGACTACCATGACCATGACCACCACTCAAATCGAAGGAGCAAAATGTTTCAAAGACTTTTGTCCAGTTTTAAGAACTCCTCCATTCCAGGGATATCGTGGCACTCCGTCGGTTACGACGAAGTGATCCGATCAACGGAACAGCCTGCTCTTGAAATTAACGTGCAAGTGGCTGTGCACTCCACAGACACGTGTACCCTTAACGTAGTTCTCGGGGAGATTCAGCGTGACACGGTGTGTGACAAGACTGGCCCTTTGAAATACAGGTACAACAGAAACAAGAAGAAAGAGTGAGAGAATGTTGTGGTGAAAGAGTACAGCTGGGTTCACCACCACCCCCTTCCGGAGCCTCGTGGAGCTTTTTAGGTGTTTTCGCTCAATAAACACTCACAACGCCCGGTCTGGGAATCGAAACCGCGATCCTATCAATAAAGCTGCACTCAGTAAGGTCCCTCTTTAAATGTGAGTGTGCTGGATGAAGTATGATGCTGGAAAGTTAATGTTGAAGAGCTCGTAACTCCGGATTTGTAACGTTAAAGAAAGGGGAAAAGAAATCACATCCAGGACGGGTGTAAAGTCTACGACAGAGATCTCTCCCTTCTTTAACCAGAACGAAAACAAAAAAGTATGTGTCGATTAACGTTGAAAGTGTGCCTCACGAAATAAGTAAATAATTCGCGAAGAATCTTTCATTAAATATTTACGAATAGTTAATTGCTTTATTTTATATTTTCCATTTAGAGATGGCGTTGTCTGAGAATCCAGACACAGTGTCAAGTATTTAGCTGACAAATGATATCCTCAGTAAATACATATTGGCTAATATTTATCTTTGATAAACAAACTTTGTTGTAATCCTCATACTTTTCTAAGGATATATAT
>NC_069005.1:34562882-34564412 GCF_001194135.2 Octopus bimaculoides
ATATATAATCATATAATCATAGGTTTCTACCATCACTGACCTGAGAGTAAACTACTGCTGCTGCTGCTACTGCCACTACTACTACTACTACTACTACTATTACTACTACTAATACTAATACTACTACTACTACTACTACTGCTACTACTACTACTACTTGATTGCGTGTCTGGAATTTGCACCCGAATTGCTACTAGCCTTCTTTAGTCTCAAGATCAAGGTCTGATATTCCTAAGAACGAATAAAAAGGGATGTTGTGATCATCATACATTCCCAAGTAGCCCCAGCAGAGTAAATGAAGACGTTCCGTTTAAACCGAAAATCGAAACTGTGTCGTCATATTGACTCGATAGAAAGAACCTTCAATGGCGTTCCTCATTTGTAACCAATTGATCAATGAAACAATTGATTGCAATTATCTAAATAGATAATTAACTAAAATTATTAATCAAAGCTGAACGCTATTTCATGAATTCATAATAATGTTCCAATCTATATTTGGAATTTTCAAAGAACAGCAAGTAGGGACCTTTCGCACTCACTTAATAGCAAACTGTGTGGTTGATGTTGTTGGTGTTGTTGCTGTCGTTCGTTGTAGTTGATTATGATGCTGATGATGATGGTGATGAGGGGGAGGAGGAGGAGGAGAAAGATGTTGCTGTTGCTATTGGTTTCGTTGTTGATACTATTTTTGTTGCGGTTGTTGTTGCTGTCGTAGTTGTCTCTGGTATTTTCTTGCTGAATAGCCATGTTATATGAGCCTGAAAATTTGGCGAATCATTCTGCACCTTCCGAGGATGAAGCAGCCCCCGTATAATTCCTGCATTAGTTAACTTACACGCGCGAGCACGTGCACACACACATACACACACACACTGATAGATAGATAGACAGACAGACAGACAGACAGACAGACAGATAGATAGATAGATAGATAGATAGATAGATAGATAGATAGATAGATAGATAGATAGATAGACCTTTATCTGTCTGTATTGTGGAGAGTGGTTCTTTGACGGAGTGATATTCCTGTTTGGCCAATATAATTATTACCACACCCTAATTATGTAATGGCATAGATTAGATTTTCCGAGGCACAGGGGAAATTTGATTTAATCTTAAATATTTCACCTTGTTTAAAGTGGAACTCTGAACCCCCCAAAAGGTGGGGGCAAGTACCAGAGGATGGGTAGATTTCGGATGATAATGTTAAAGGCTTCATTGTTTCTAGGGTTATGTGTGGAGGTGTGTGGAAGTATTTTTAAGTCTGGTTTAGTATTTCGGTTGACTTCCCTTAATGTTCGTATATCTATTTCCTTAGCTCGTTTAATTCCATCATTTATTAATGATATTGGGTAATGTCTATTGATTAGTATTGATCTGAGTTCAAGGAGTCTTCGTTCACGAGTATAGGAGTCCGAAACTATGGCACAGATTCTTTTCACTGGATTATAAGGAATATTAATTTTTATGTGTCTGGGGTGGCATGAGTTCAATAATAGGTATATATACATATTATCTACAGATATA
>NC_069005.1:34565224-34566142 GCF_001194135.2 Octopus bimaculoides
TGTGTGTGTGTGTGTGTGTGTGTGTGTGTGTGTGTGTGTGTGTGTGTGTGTGTGTTTCAGAAAGAGAGAGAGAAAGAGGGAAAGGAACATATGTATATGTACATCTGTTTAACATATATTCATGTATGTATCTATGTACACGTGTGCAAGTTTGTGTGTCTACATGCGCGTACACAGACACATATAAATATACACATGCATGCATGCATACATACACACGCACAGTCTTCCACATACAGTCATACATACATACACACACACAGCCATACATACATACATACAAACATACATACATTTCATTGATGGCAGTGATATGAAATTGATTTAAATATACACTGACAAGTTTATATTTATACATGCATAATCCATCATATATATTCCAATAGAATATTCTAATACTTCTACGCACACATACACACATACACACACACACACGGACACACACACACACACACACACACGCACACACACACACACACTCATATACTTATATATATGTCCACTACGCGTGCATTCATATGCACATACACACAAACGTGCAAGATGTGAATACAAGTAACTATATGATACACACACACATAAGTGTCTGTGTGTATGTGTGTGTGATAAATGCATGTATGTATATATCTGTATGTATGTATGTACGTATAGGATCAAGTTGCTGTGTCCTTGGATATCACAAGGTGCCATATTACTTAACCTAATTCCTAAGTGACCTGGTTGTTACATAAGCAGCCGGAACTCTCCAGGTTGCTGTTTCGCTACTAGGCTGTTCCTAACTCACGCTTTATTTTCTATCGTTCCCTTTCTCTTCTATTCAAACTCTCTCCCTCTCTACCCGCTTCCCTCATCTTCCTCTCTCTCTCTCTCTCTCTCTCTCTCTCTATCTATCTATCTAACTATCTATCTATCTATCTC
>NC_069005.1:34566190-34568116 GCF_001194135.2 Octopus bimaculoides
CCTCTCTCTCTCTCTCTCTCTCTCTCTCTCTATCTATCTATCTAACTATCTATCTATCTATCTCTTCCCTCTCTCTTTCTCTCTCTTGCTTGCTTTTTTCTTCACTTTATCCTTTCACAAACACTTTCATTTCCCTTATCTGCTCAAGTATCTCACGTCTCTTTCTTTCTTCTTTTCATTCTTTCTCTCCCCTCCATTTCCTCCCCCCCCCCGCAGTCATTTATCAATATATCTTTGTATTTCTCTAAATGTATTTTATGCATATCTTATGTGTCCATCTGGCTATATATGCATATACACAGCCATATATGAGCATGTAAGTATCAATATATATGTATATGTATGTGTGCATGTGCGTCTACGTGCGTGTGAGTGTGTGTCACTGTCTGCGTGTTTATCTACCCCTTAACAATCCACAAGCCACCCTATCTACCCAAAATCTACCGCCATACCGACCGATATTAGCAACACAAGTCACAACAACGCATTTACTACCAACGCTGATGCTGCTGATGCTACTACTACCACTGCTACTACTACTACTACTACTACTACTACCACTACTACTACTACTACTACTACTACTACTACTACTACTACTACATTTAATGCACTGTATCAACCTAAACAAAGTGATTGCAATCAGTACACACACACATTCACACAAACATACAAAAACATAAATTCGCGCGCGCACCGGCGAATACTAGCGCGTGCGCTTGTTCGCACAGACAACACGCACACACACACACATATAGAGGCACACAAACACACACGCGCAAGCGCATACACAGTAATCTCTTACTACAACGTCAACATACTCCAATACACACACACACACACACATCCATCTCCACACCATAATCTCAGAAATATATTGTTTATACTTGCTCACACGCGCACACACACATCCCACATACACACACACACATCACACACATGTCATGTACAGCATATACGCACATATACCACACACCCCATACACAAACACACCATACACAACACACACACACACACACACACACACACACATACTTCACTCTCTCTCTCACACACACACATACCTCACTCTCTCTCTCTGTCTCTTTCTCTCACACACACACAAACATACCTCACTCTCTTTCTCTCACACATACCTCACTCTTTCTCATTTGTCTCTCTCTCTCTCTCTCTCTCTCTCTCTCTCTCTCTCTCTTATATTTCCCAACATTACACTGTCCAAGTGCAATAATAAATTGTGAAATTCCCTCCCCACCCAGGCGCGGTAGAAACTACATCCGTAACATGAACGCCATCACCACCACCACCACCACCATCACCAACATCTTCGTGTACAACAGCAGCGTTCTGCAGTAACACTACTTCCAATACTACAAACAACAGACGCAACAACACCAAAAAACCCACAGCACCAACCTCGCCAGCAACCAAAACAATTCTCCCAACACCACCACCAACAACAACAACACCAACAAGGACAACCGACCACAACAGCAGTGACTGCATCACTTCCAGCATCGCCAACGCCAGCGATGTCTCTTATAAACAATGCAAACAACACCGCCATCACCAACATCAACACAACAACAACAACAATGACAGACGGTATTTATCAAACATTTAGCGTTAGATGCAAGAGTTGTAAAATATACTGGAAATGAGAGGGAGAGTGGATTATGTATACTACCTCTCTCTTCCAATCTCTCTCTCTCTCTCTCTCTCTCTCTTCTTGTATACATATACGCACATATTTATATATACATAAATGTGTATATATATATATATGCCACGCAGTGGAATTGAACCCGGAACCATGTGGCTGGAAAGCAAGCTTCTTACCCCCCCCCTGCGCCTTCAAACATCCACACATGTATGTATGTATGTATGTATGTATGTATGTATGTATGTATGTATCTATCTATGTAC
>NC_069005.1:34568190-34568780 GCF_001194135.2 Octopus bimaculoides
CATCGCATGCATATTCTTTGCTTCAAGTCATCCACAAAGAAACAGTGTGTAATTTTGGTATTTCTGTTCCTTTGTGTATATATGTAATGTATGTATGTATGTATGTATGTATGTATGTATGTATGTATCCATGCATGTGTGTATATGTGTGTAGGTATGCGTGTACGCATGTGTATGTATGCATGTATGTAAATATGTATATATATATATGTATGTATATATGTAAGTATACATGTATGTATGTATGTATGTATGTATGTATGTATGTATGTATGTATGTATGTATCTATCTATGTACGTAAGTATGTATATGTGTAAGCATTTATGTATGTATGAATGTATGTGTATCATTGTTCAGTTTTATTTCAAGTTCTCTTGCCAATAAAGAGACGGTTTCTAACCCAGATCCAAGGCTCTTTCATTGGAATTTCAACACAAACACTGTATTTTTGTATGTATGTATACTTGCAGATATGTATATTTTGTTTTATGCATATCTTCTCATGCATATGTATGTACTTGCATTTTTATGAATGTAATTATGTATGTGTATGTATATATATACATATATATATATATATATATATATA
>NC_069005.1:34570134-34571084 GCF_001194135.2 Octopus bimaculoides
ATATATATATATATATATATATATATATATATATATAGGCAAGTCTAAAATAAAAACAATAGTAAAAGCAAAAAAAGTCAAAAGGGCATACACAGTGAATGTATTAGGTTGGTGCTCAGTTTGAGATGCAAAAGAGAGTGTGTGACATTTCGGGCATAGCTCTTCGTCAGAAAGCGGAAAGAGTAAAAGTCTGGAGAGAGGGAAAAGTCCAAGAAAAGCACGTGTGTGGTTAGACGGAGTAGGGGTATGAGTGTGTGTGTGTGTGTGTGTGTGTGTGTGTGTATCTATGTATGCATGCATGTATGTTCGTATGTGACTGGATGCATCTATGCATTTGCATGTATATATGTGTATATTTGTATATACATCTTTAAGCATAAATACAATAGCCTATAAAATATTGATTGCCTATCTATAAAATGTGATGTATCTAAGGTTTTCTAATCATAGCTTGTTATTGGTTTTGCAGGTATATATGTATATCTGTACATAGATAGATGTAGACATAGATAGATAGAGGAAGAGAGAGAGAGAGAGAGGGAGAGAAACCGCCCGACAGGCAAACAGATAATAGATAGCAAGAGAGAGGGAGAGAGAGAGAGAGAGAGAGAGAGAGATAATGTGTTTGTACTTAGCCCCATAATGTAAATCACTGTGAAAGTTTGACACAGTGAATCCTATCCAACACAAAGAAGCATTTATTCATTCATCACAAAGTTGCATCTTCCAAAACCTCACAACTCTACGACTCTCAGCGGTGCTTTCAATAGATTTCATAGACCAAAATTCTTTGATAGTTAAATTGTATAGGATGGCATTCAAGCCATTTAAAGGTATTGCCTGCTCCATTGGCTCTCACGTACTCACATACACATATATGCTTGTGTATAAGCACACACACACACACACACACACACACACATATATATATATATATATATATATATATA
>NC_069005.1:34571407-34574509 GCF_001194135.2 Octopus bimaculoides
TATATATATATATATATATATGTGGGAGATGTGTATGTATGTATATGTGTGTGAATATTTATACATGTATGTATAAGTGTGTGTATGCATGTGTGTGTGTATCTGTGTGTGTATGAGTGTATACATATGATTACATATACACACATATGTGTGTATAAATACGTACATATATATACGGGGGATGTGTATGTATGTATATATATATATATATGTATGTATGTATGTATGTATGTATGTATGTGTTCAAATGCACACTGCTTTATGGATATTCGAATAGTATACACATGTGCGTATACATACAATAATGAGTTTGCATGAGATCGTTGGATAGCTAGATAAACAGACAGACAGGCAAACAGACAAGCAGGTAGTCAAACAGACACACAGGCTGTCAGGCCGACAGATGTAAAGATATACATAATTCCATTCATACCTCCTCCTCCTCCTCCCGTTCCCTTCTCCCACCCCCGTCTCTATACTATACTAGTAATTCAATTTATTCACTGCTCTGAATCCTTCCCACCCCCTTCACATTGTACCGCTTTACCGCCAAACGCTGCACATCTTTAAACGTCAGTCAACGCCAAAATGTTGGCCACTCAACGTCAATAAACGTCAGCTGACGTCAACACTTGGTTCCAATCCATCCGGCTTCCATTAGTCAGCCGTTGGTTATATTTCGAAGCTGTTTCTACTTTTAAAGACAATCTCTTCTTAGAGAAAATACTTTCATTGTTGTGGCTTATTTCTAGTTTGGTTTTGGCTTTCATTTTACTTAGTTTTCATCTTTTTGCTTTACGTTTTTGTTTTGTGAATGAGTGGGATGTCTGTGTGTCGCCAATGTAATTAGCATATTTCTTTCATTTCGTTAATTAAATAATTAATTATATAATTGGTCAAAATTAAAATTGATTTTAATGAAATTATAAAAATGTTATCAGAGCAGAGAGATGGGATGTATATATGTGTGTATATATGCATATAGAAATAGATAACACACAACATGCACGCACACACACATACACACACATACATTCACACACAAACACTAAGAGACACACACATAGGTATGTTTGTATGGAAACAATATACATACACATACTTATACATATATATATATATATATATATATATATATATATATATATATATATATATATATATATATATACACATACACTCGCAAACATAGTCAGATAGATAGATAGATAGATAGATAGATAGATAGATAGATAGATAGATAGATAGATAGATAGATAGATAGATATGTTTGTATGGATCCGTGTGTGAGAGTGTATGTGTGTATGTGTGTCTGTGAATATGTTTATGTGCATATACAAGTGTGCAGTATGTGTGTATGCAAGTCTGCGTGCTGTATACATATGTACCTGTTAGTGTCTGTCTTTGTCTGAGTGTGCGTGAATCTGTATTTGACGATATTTCTGCTTCTAAACACAATATCGTTGTATTTACGTATTTCAGTCTCTGGCAGCAACCAAGCAGAATCGTAAGACTGTTGCAGAGAACGTCTCGCCATATTCGTCCCAACTCCGAGTACGGCTACGATATTCCTTCTAACAAGATCGATAAATAGAGTACCAGCCAGATACTATGGCTCGTTCTCTCTCACACACTCTCTCTCTCGCTTCTTCTAAACTGGTTGCATTGTGCCGCGGAAAGGGCCGTGAAGAGCCACGGACAGGGACTAATCTCTTCTGAGATATCACTAAAGCTACTCGACGTACACTGCATTGTAGAATGGAACACAGGAATGTGTGTGTGCGTGTGCGCGTGTGTGCGTGTGTGTGTGTGTGTGTGTGTGCTATGCATATGCGTATGTGTATCCGTTAGTTGTTTGCGTCATGTCTTCTTATGTCCCGCATCTTACTGGTTCGTTGGAGATCTAGAAATTCACTGAATATCTCAAATGTGTACTTAAACCTCTACGATTAGCCACAGGCCTTCAGAGACGCAGCAACAATGTACTAGAGAACAGCGGCATTGTGGCTGAGGCACAGGGCACCACCAAAACTGTGGCACTGTGGTTCTCGGACAGCTCAGCACTAAGGATCAGGCACATGGTGCCGCTGATGCACAGGTATAAGTTGGTCCAAAGTCTCGTGCACTCAGCGGCACTGAGAATGGTGCACACAGTGGCACTTAAAGGAAAGAAACAAATCGCATCGTATTTTCGATTCAATCTCATCCAAACAATCGATTTCTATAATGTTATAAACTTATCGATCTGTGTGACGTCAGGCTGAGAGATTCATTTCCCTCTCTATCGATCACAGTTTTATGATTTAGATATTAGTTAAAGCCTTGCTCTCATTTAGTCTGCGTGGATTGAACGGTGATGGGTCAGAGGTCAAGAGTCATTGATAAATAGGATCTAGGATGAATGTGGAAGGTATGGGAGGGGTGGAGGTACAAGCGGAACGGGTGGGTTGAAGAGAGGGTAGGAGGTGGAGGAAGAGAAAGAGGTAGAAGAGGAGTGGACAAAAGAATGAAATGTCTAAAAGGAATATTCATGTCTATGTGTTTTGTATATGTGTGTGTATATGTGTGTGTGTATGTGTGTGTATATGTGTGTGTGTGGCTTTGCTTACTATATTGCTTGTATCCATTCATAAGACATTTGTCCAAGTGGACATGTAGTAGGATCGAACACGGAACAGCATAGTAGCCAAAATATTTGACCACATCTTGGCTGCCCCAAAGATGTCTGTGCCAGAGATGATGGTGAGAATATACAAGATGATGGCGAGAATGAAAAATGGTCGTAGAATTTATGAAGTAAAAAGGGAAAGAGAAAGGGATAAGTGATGATATTGGTCGGTGTTTGATCTCAGGTCAGTCCTGATCCAGCATACGACACCGTTTTCTTTACGTGCTATAAAGGCAGAAGTAAATCTGCTTTCATCTCAGTCGCGCGCCTGTAGTTCGCTTATTTTTGTGTATGTTTTACTACACAAAGGTCACCTACTGCCTACCCTGAGTAATTACTGACGGCACGTGCATCATGTCTATATCTATATGTGTGTGTGTGTGTGTGTGTGTGTGTGTGTGTGTGTGTGTGTGTGTGTGTGTGTGTGTGTGTGT
>NC_069005.1:34575305-34578320 GCF_001194135.2 Octopus bimaculoides
ACGGAGAGGCTTGCACCATCTTGAAAGAAAAAATATCAAAGAAAGAATATGAAAAGAAAACGGAAACGAGGAAAAGTGAAGCAAGTTTATTTTTCTACCTTTACCATAAAAGATTTCCTCACAAATGACTCCAGTGTAACAAAAAACCAACAGTTACATCAGTAATTATAGAACATAAAGAAAAGAGGAGGAGGAGACGAGAGAGGACGGTTGTTGTGATGATAGGGGTGGGGCGGCGGCGGTGGTATTGGTAGGAATGGTGGTCGTGATGACGGAAAAATTTCAAGAACACAAGAGTGTATAACTTAAGGAATGGCTGAACGCGAATGTATTCTAAGAACAACGTCTGTCAAATTGTTCATATGAAATATAGAAACATACACGCGCTTACAATAAATAGATATATAGATATAAATAATACATACGTGTGCATGTACGTATAAATATATATGTATATATGTATATATATGTATATATATATTATATATATATGTGTGTGTGTGCGCTTGTGTGTATGTATATGTATGTATATATACATGTGTGTGTATGTATATATATATATATATATATATATATATACATACATACACGTGTCTACATATATATGGGTGTGTGTGTGTGTGTGTGTGTGTGTGTGTGTGTGCGTGCGTGTGTGTGTGTGTGTATGTATATGTGTACGTATGAATACAAACACGCACGCACGCGCGTGCGCACAGTAATATATTTTTCTTATTTTGCTTCAGACTAAAAGAGAAAAAAAGAAACACTTCGTTTCCAATAAAGACAATCAGAGGTTTTTGTCTACGAATGTTGTGCAAATATTCAATATGGCATCTATTAGTTGACAGCTTGATTGGTAGATGTCGCTACTGTATACACTGATATATCGTTACTTTTCTCATATACTGATACTCTTATGAACCAGGATGGCATCCTCTATGTTGTCGTGCCACTCCTAGAAATAGCAACAAAACTTCTCTGGCTCAATGGACCATATCAAATAGGATTTTGTTTAAGACTACGCTGGTTGACATATATGATACCTGAACAAAAGACAGGACGGTCGCGGTACTAAGTCGGCTTCAACCTATATAACTGATAAAAACATTCTCTTCATTAGTGTCTGTCGTTCTCTGTTCCCATCAACATCATTTTCACCGTCGTCGTCATCATCATCATCATCATCATCACAATAAGCATGTTGGTTATTATTGTTATCAATCTCTTCCTTCGTCCTGAGCTGGCAGAATCGTTAGCACGCTGGACACTTAACCACATTTTGTCTTCGCATTCTGAGTTCAAATTCCGCTGAGGTCGACTTTGCCTTCCACCTTTTTCAAGTCGGTAAAAGTAAGTACCGATTGAGCACTGACGGTCAATGTAATCGAAACCTTTATTATTATTATTATTATTATTATTATTATTATTATTATTATTATTAAGGCGGTGAACTGGCAGAATCGTTAGGACGCCGGACAGAATGCTTAGCGGTGTTTCGTCCGTCTTTACATTCTCAGTTCAAATTCTGCCGAGGTCGACTTTACCTTTCATCCTTTCAGAGTCGATAAATCAAGTACAAGTTGAGCACAGGGGTCGATGTAATTGGCTTATCCTCTCTCCCAAAATTGCTGGCCTTGTGGCAAAATTTGAAACTATTGTTATTAGTAGTAGTAGTAGTATTTTACTTACTACGGAACAACAAAATACGCTGATTTTGGGCTCTGTAAGTTTTAGATTAAATATACCATTTTCCCCACCTCTTAGATTAATAGTTGCCAGATGCTTTTCACCATTGTACAGAGGAGTATATCCGCTTCGTCTGGGTGTAGTTAATCTCATGTAAGCCCTATTAGGGTGCCGAAGGTTTGCAATTATTTTGAATCGATGAAAGCTTACTGATGGCTCTGAACGATTCTATAATAATATTCGACGCAACAAGACAGAAGAATGAGGAAACATTTTTTTTTAAATACCATAGCAGAAGTAGTAACAAATATATTCTCTTTTGCAAAGTCGAGAGATGCTGAGGTTAGAAATAATGTCGTTGTCATGGCAACAAAAACAAAGGTAAATAATGAAACAGCAGACACAAAGGTAAATAATGAAATAGTATCACCACCACCACCACCACCACCACCACGTCTAGCAACAACAACAATAACAACACAGAGGAAAATAATAGCAAAAAAATCAAAAACGACAATAGTAACCGCAGCACTATCACCACCAAGGATTTCTCAAGCCTGGAAATCCCGCGCGAGATAAAGCACATTGACAACAACAACAAAGCCACCTTCTCAGTCATTCCAGTAACAATTTCGCCACTCCATCTCCACCACTATCACATTCACTGTGGCTTCTGAAAACAGTCTCACCCTCATCAACCAAACCACTCCCAACAACAGCAACAGATGCAGCAAGAACACAAAAGACGAATTTCTCAGATTAAAATCCTTCAATAATTAAAGTCACAACAACACTAATACAATCAATGTCTCTTCTTCCTCGACCTCGACCTGTGGAGGACACTGGAGCAGCAGGAATGGCACAAAGTTGGTTACATCATTTGAAGGGACCATTCCATATTGTCCTCAATATCTTGGGCCCTTGTGGCCAATAAAAGAAAGCATTAATATTATTATTATTATCATTATTATTATTATTATTATTATTATTATTATTATTATTATTATTATTATTACGTTTCAACAGTTTTCTGTCGATCGCTACCGCATCACCAGTAACCGCCCCGGCTTCCTCTTGTTTCACCACACCATTGTCTTTAGGGAAATGTACGAATGTGTTTCTATTTAATATCAGTTCTGGTATTTCTTTAGTTATTTTCGTGTCTTGTCTGTTGTGTGGCGGATACAACGTATAGTTTGTGTGGTTTTGTTGTGTGGTGTTTCTGATGTTTACATTTTGCATGATTTGCGCCGTGTATTTTTAAGATCAAGATTCTATGTGTGAGCGTATGCATATGCATATATATATATATATATATATATATATATA
>NC_069005.1:34579251-34581635 GCF_001194135.2 Octopus bimaculoides
TCTCTCTCTCTCTCTCTCTCTCTCTCTCTCTCTCTCTCTCTCTCTCTCTCTCTCTCTCTCTCTCTCTGTCTCTCTCTCTCGGTAAGAGACAGATAGACAAATAGAGATAGATAAATAGAAATACAGGCAGAGAAAGAAAGAGAAAGAGAGAGAAAGAAAGCGAAAGAGAGAGAAAGAAAGGAAGAGATATTGCAAAATTCAATGTCCTCTCCCAATCACTGGTTTCAGCCTTTGTACTATGCTCAAGAACCCCAGCCTTCAAGATATTCAATCATATCAATATCTGTCCCCATTCTGTTTGTATTGATTTTATCGAAACCTTATTGTTGGATGGCTAGGCCACAGCCTTGACATCAATTGACTGCACTAAATGACCCCTAGCGATGCCGCGATTTTACTCTACAATAAAACACATATACACTCACCAACAAACCATATTCAACACACAACGTGGCGGGATAATTGTTGCTGTGCAGTGAAAGTGCAACTAGTTCAACTGATTTCCATATCTAACCTAGCTGTGTTTCGGGTAAACAAGCTGCCACCCAAATACCACCACCTGTGGTTAGTGTCTTTGCTATTTTAATATCACAATCATCTGATCAACTCGGGTATTTGTCCTCGTCCAACAAAATCACCTGCCACCTTTGGGTACCCGTGGGCGGTGTCTTCAGATAAGTCGAATTTGTTAGAGCTATGTCGCCCTCTATTTCAGTTGAAGAACCGCCCCCAACAATTTTCTCTAGACGTAAACAATAAAGTGCAATCACTGACACTAAATAAAGATTAACAGACACATAAATGCACACACACACACATACAGACATATGTACACAACTAACACATTAATTGTAACATACACACACACACACACACACACGCATGCACGCACACACGCACACACACGCACTCAGGCAAAAACAGGAAGAAAATAAAAAAAATATAAAATATATACTTTTTATTTTTCTTGTTTTCCATATTTACTTCTTACCTTTGATTTACCTTTAAACAGCAACGTATAGGTTGTGGGAGGGTGGATTCATCACCCAATAATGATGTCTCACCTTCTGACAATCTTTAAGAATTTAACATCATGTTCACAGCTGTCTCGTAAAATGAATTTATACGTATATGTTACACACACAAACACACACACATACTGTCTGTCTGTCTCTGTCTCTCTCTCACACACACACTCTCTCTCTCTCTCACACACACACAGGTATAAACACATATACCTTGCGAATACATACAGGTTAGAAAATGCAGCAGAAAGAGCCCTTTGCTGGTGGTCCAGTAAGAGACGGGCGATGAAAGCCAGTGGTTTGGTCAATACTGTCGACTCTCCAATAGCTGGGTGGCACGCCCCAGGATCGGTGCACCCAATCATCGTTGAACACCGTCCTCATGTCCTTCTGATCAAAGCTATCTTCACCTTAGGTCAATGAAGCGAAGCATCTTTTAGAGGTTATCAATCTCGCATGTATGCGTGCATGCGTGTGTGTATCTGTCTGTGTGAGTGTGTACGTACATGAGTGTGTGTGCGTGTATGAATATAAAATAATGTTTATATACGATGCATGCATGGTCTTATATGTTGGCGTAGCGCACGCGTGAAAGCGCATGTATACATACGTACATACATATATATGCTTGTGCGTATGTATATGTGCGTATGCGTGCGCTGGCGTGCGTGTGTGTGCGTGTATGTATGTATCTGTATATACATACATACATACATACATACATACATATATATAGAGAGAGAGAGAGGGGGGAGACAGACAGACAGACAGACAGACAGACAGGCGGGTTGAGAAATTCTCTATAATTTTACTAGTTTAAGGGTTTCGGTCAATTATTATCGATCACAATGTTTAGTTTCTATTTATGGAATGATTGTAGGAAACTACACCCACCCCCACCCCGCCCACCTCCGTCCCTCTTACCGAGAAACCATCGCCAAAGCAATTTACGCTGTTCTACACAAGTATAAAGCCAGCAAGAGTCTGTATCTCTCTTATATTCTATATTCGGTAAGCAGTTTAAAGAATTAATACTGTTTTGAGTCTTAAGTTGTGATCAGATTCGCTAAGGAATCAAAACAGTATTAATTCTCTAAACCACACACACACATAATGGAATACACACAGGCATACATACACACGCACACACACACACAAATGCACATATATTTGATAAGTGAGAATACACGAAACTTTCGACCCTTGAGTCACTTTGTAACTTCTGCCGGAAGCAAAGCTCTTACCACACAGCCACTCCTGCGCCTACATGTATAATAAGTATATTATATACATACATACACACACACACACATATATATATATATATAATATACATACATACGTATATATATATATATA
>NC_069005.1:34582384-34584884 GCF_001194135.2 Octopus bimaculoides
ATATATATATATATACAGGTATACATGTTTGTGTATGTTTGTCTAATAGCCTTTAATTTTAAAATACATTTTACGGATATTCTAAGCTGCTTTCGTCTGTGAGGTATTTCTGGGATCTCAGACAGGGGTTGGCTATTTCAGCATCCGTCTGCTTTGCCAAGTTGACCCAATTAATGTCAATCCATCTATTTCTTAATGTCTCCACATTTCCTACATCAATCTCTGAACTCTGTCATATAAATCTCTACTTAACACCTCCAGCGGCCATTTTTGAAATTATTTCCCCACCTCGTCACCTGACCACATTTCTCTCCTTTCTTTTCACTCAAATGCTCCTCTTCCACCCTATATCAGTATTAAGAACAAGCACACACACACACACACACACACACACACACACACACACACACATAGACTTAATGTTTTTCCTGGTATTAATGGTGACAGCCATGCTGCCTGGAAAACTGTCTTTCACTTTGCTAAGACGTCTCCCCTGAAGCTTCTCATCGCACAACATTCAGTCGCTTGTTTAGTTTTGACATTACCTCCCCTTCTTCCTCCTCTTCCTCCTCTCTTCTTCTAGTACTGCTGCGGCTGGTACTACTACTACTACTACTACTACTACTACTACTACTACTACTACTACTACTACTTTCATTTTCCTTCCCGTTTTATTTCTTCGTTAAAGTTACTTCATTCTTGTCGTCATCTGTTTTACCAGATCGCTTCCACAATCAGTTTCTGATGCATTGTTTGTTGTGGGTTTCTCCTATTGTTGTCATGCTTCCTTTTCTTAACACTTCACCAACACAGAAGTACTCATACATAAGACAGACAGACAGACAGATAGATAGATAGATAGATAGATAGATAGATAGATAGATAGATAGATAGATAGATAACAGATAGACGTACGGGGTGTTCGGGCTAAATTTGACAGCTTCCTTAAAAGAAGAAAGCATCCCATCCAAAAATAAAAAGTCTTTTAAAGAGTCATAAATGTCACCTATATCGTGGCTCGGAGATAACAATTTGCTAAGGTTAGCTGCCCTCGTCTTCCACTACGACCTTAACCTGTCGCATGCGTCCCTAGAAAGATCTTCTAACACCTCCTTGATCTTGGCCACCAGCTCGGTCTTGGTGTAGCAGGCAGAGCGGTTGATTTCTTTCTCAATTGCGCCCCAAATATAGTAATCCATGGGATTACAACCAGGAGGATTAGGAAACCAGAAACTGGAGTTGTAGAAGTTCTCCGACAACCACTTCTGATTCTTTCTGCGGGTATGGCAAGAAGTTGTATCTTACTGTCACATTTACGGCCTTCCAGCAGCAACCCTCTTCAGTCATGGATTAACCAGTCTCCAGCAGTTTCACATAACCATCTGAATTGAGTTTAGGCTCTGTTCAAAGATGTAGAACAGCATCACGTCACTTTTAGAATGCTTGTTGTGTCCCTTCCTGCTGGCCACGGCTTCGTAGTCTCCGTTGCCGCTGTCCATGTCACGCCTTACAGCCTTTACACTCTTCACAGAGCGTTGAGCAACAGTCAAGATGTCGGCGTATTGATGATAGTCGGCGCTAATCATCATGATACAGGATAACCCTTTTCCGATATTCAGATGGCTTCCAGTCCTCCATGTCAGCTAACGCTTTCTCAACTACAACTTTAATCTTTCTGTTTTCCAACATCGTTGACTGTTCACCAATAATACATCAAGCTGTTCCCGAAAAAGGGGAAACAAAAATAATCATCAGGAACACCCTCCATGTATAAAAAAGAATAAGACAAACACTAGGCACATGGGCAACCAGTTAGAGCGTTGATTTCACGTTCATAAGGTCGGTGGTTCGATTCCTGCTTGAGGTAGTGCATTGCATCCTTGAGCAAGGTGCTTCATTTCAGACTGATCCATTCTTCTCAGCTAAAATTAGTATCAACGGAGTGTTAGTACGACTGTCTCTCTTGCAGCTGTCACATCTTCGCTGTTCTGCTAGTTGAAGAGCGGGAGGGCCGCCGTGAATGCGTCTATGTCCTGTTGCTACTACACAGACGCCTAAAACAATTAGCGAAAGCATGGCACTTTCTAACAGATCATACTCTCGAGTGACAGCTGTAGTTTTTGTAGTTAATCATATTATATGTATATGTGTGTGTGTGTGTGTATAACATTGTGCATATCGTGTATAACACGATCGTGTATAACACGATCGTGTACACACAAACATGGAACGGCTCTCGCTAGGAGACTATTTTCATCTTTGTGGCATCATGTGCGTATACTCATTACACGCACACACGTACACACTCACACATACGTATGCAGTTATATATATATATATATATATATATATATATATATATATATATATATATATATATATACATCATACATATATATATGCATGTATGTATGTACGTATGTATGTATGTGTATATATGATTGTGTGTAGCTAGATAGATACATACATACATACATACATATATAGAGTATGAACACAC
>NC_069005.1:34587384-34592581 GCF_001194135.2 Octopus bimaculoides
AAGAACATAAAACCAAAGAAAAAACTACGCAAATAAATAGGCACACACACATTACATACACGCATTAGCTGGAGTAAACACACACAGCCATTACGCATAAAACAAAAAGCTTTTCTCGTAATTCTTTCCAAGAACTGCTATTTGCAATATGCTGTGAGTAGAACAATAGTGTTTCCTACTTTCTATTTTTCAGCGGGGTTTGGTGTAAGTGGAACCGCTGACTGAGTTAAGTCTTTTGAATAGAATCGCTATGGGTTCGATCCACCTTTACGTCTCCTATTCTCTTACATAGCCAGAAGAAATTTGTGCTTAATATTAACCAAACAAAATATGAATAATAATAATAATAATTACTATTACTATTATTATTATCATAACATATAATATTATTTTCAGTATTTAAGCGCGTTGTATTTTCTAAGAATAATGACTCTAGCCGCTACCCGTCCACTTATTACCACCTGTTCAACAAGAGATAACCTGAAGCAATATAACAACTAGTATCACAAGCAATATTAACTCTTATAACCGTGAATACACACTATAGACACCGCTACTATGCCGGAACTAACAATTATACCCACCTGTAACTATTATACCCACCTGTAACTACTATAAATCACGAACAGAAACTACTGAGACCATCTATGACTACTATTGTCACGAATACTAACTATTATAACTGTCCGTAACTATTATCTAGCCACCAACTATTGTAGCTCTCTACAATGACTATTGCCACTATTAGTATTATAACCATTCCTATTATACCACCTCCACCTATACTAAGAACTGTAACTATAACTATTACGACCGCCAATGCTAACTGTTCTTTAACGGAATTGTTTCTGCCTGAGTTTGGTTTAATATTCAAAAAGATAACTCGGGGAAGATGGGAAGCAACAACATGGCACCGTAAAAGAGTGTCATTTACACGGAGTGATCTCGCCTCTGCTAGAGTTTCAGGTTAATTGTTGTGTTGCTATATTAAAATGTTTATATATTTGGTCCAGACCGTCAATATATAACTACCAACGAAATATAAGACATTATGAATTATTCAACGATTCCATGTATTCATTCACTTGGCATGTTGTGAAGTCGCTGGCAGACAGGCAGCAGAAGAATCGTGAGGAGTGATAACACTATTTCACATGATGTCATAACACGTTTGTGAAATGTACCGTTATTTAATAAAACTACCAATATAAACTACCACTGGGACAACAAGGGAATCTTCAGAAATAGCAACTAAACTCCATCATATTATATCCTACAGCTTGAAGTAAAGGAAGACACGTTCAATTGTGTTGTCCAGTGGTTCTCGATCTTTTAATATGCGGGCCAGATCCAAAATCTGGATTCTTTTAGTGGGGCCGTACCAAAAAAAAGTAAATCACAAGTCAGTTAATAGAGGAGTTTATAGAGGAGAGACCATTGGGAGGCACCGGAAGGATTCTTGGGGCGGGGTGTATGCGGCCCTAGGATCTACGGTTAAGAACCGCTGCTCTAAACCTACACAAACGTAAACGAAAGTGATGCTCGTGACTAGAATGTCTTTGATCGTAGGGTCTCCTCTATCAAGGCTGACCTGGGGCTAAACAACTACTACTACCGTTCATAACTGCTACAGTCACTAGCTTCAAGAATCACCAATACTGTTGTAGCCACCAATACTAATCCTTATCGCCGTCAATATCCTATAATCGTCTAAGACGGCGAGATAGCAGAATTGATAGCAACGCCGGACAAACTACTTAGCGACATTTCGTGCGTCTTTACGTTATGAGTTCAAATTTTGCCGGGGTCAACTTTTCCTTTCCTCCTTGCAGGAGCGATAAAGGAAGTACCAGTTACCCCTCTCCTAAAATCGCTGGCCTTGTGCTAAAATTTGAATCCAATATACTATAGTCGTCCGAATTAACATAACCAGTATAACTACTATTAACTATTTTAATTATGTGAAATGAAATATGTAACTGTCTGTCAACACGTGCAAATATATTTTAGTCTTTTTGTTTTTTCGTCATTTGCATGACTAATTTCATTTTGATACAACCCAAGGCTTACTCTGTCTGACACATCTTGGGACGTCTACTTCATATTCATATATCGTACTAGAAAAGAAAATATTCCTATACAAAAGAAAAGAAGACTTGTTTTATATGTATTTTAACCTTGTAATTGTTCATAATTTTCGACACTTCAAGTACTCGAAATTCATGACAAACAACAAAACTGAACGCTTGATTCAGCTCTGAGCATTCTTTGTGTGTAAACAACATTATTGTATAAAAGCAATTATAATGTATGTCTCTGTGACATGAGGGTGATTTAGTTGTTGCATCTAACAGTTTAAGCATCTAACACAGAGAGACTCCCTCGCTGTAATGTCACAGTTAGAACTGGTTAAAATCGTTGTAAATTTTAATTAGAAAATGAAATATTTATATTAGAAAGACGTACATACTGGTAAACTGATTATAACAAAATACTGGCTTTCACTTCCCACATTCATTCTCCTATTCGTTTCCACTTCTCTATTCTATTTATCTTTATATCTATCTATCTTTGTATCTACCTATCTATCTAACTATCTATCTATTTATCTATCTGTCTTACTCTGCCTCCGGACACCCCTTTATCTGGCTTTTCTCCTTCTCTTCAATTTCTCCAACATATTCTTTTTAAAAGTTAATAAAATCAAAACAGATTAACTGAATAGATGGAATTATCTATTTAAAGCCAAGAATACAAAATCCATGAATGAAATTGAGAAAGAATACATGCTCCTTACTCTGAAATGAACTAATGGAGATTTTTCGTTTCTTGCATAGTGCTAATTTGGGTCGTCAGCGAGGTAGACATACAAGCACGCAAGAAAACAAATAAACTTAAAGAAAATGGCGGCACCTAATATTATTAATGTTCTTGTCGCGGCTGTTGAACTCCACGCTGATTCCGTTGTGTGTATGACGATAGATTTGTTTGTCTATATGATGACCTGTGAGTATGTGCGTATGTGTGTGTGTATGTGTGCGTGTGTGTGCGTGTGTGTGCGTGCGCGCGCGCGTGTGTGTGTATTGACTGGCGTAAAGAGTGTGTGAATATTCCTGATAGTTAAGTATTGGTACAGTTAATCAGATTGTATTATAACAGCCAGTATGTTAGAAGGTGTGTCTCGAATTGGTGACGTTTGGTGAATATCTCTGTCCAGACATTTAATTCGCAGATTTATTCAGGGGTTTTTTTAGTACGAGGCTTTTTTCAGCTATGTTTAACCGCGGTACTTTGTGCGATTTCTCTATAGTCTGCATTTCTCGAAGATTCCTAACCTTATGCTGAAATCAGTAGCATGTTCTTTCACGCTCCAAACATAATTGGAAGATTTTGTTGTATTCTGTTTTTGCTATATTTATAAAGGATGAAGTGTGGTTGAATAACCGTCATATAAACTTACCTTCCATCATACCTATATAGTATTCATATATAATGTTAAGGCTTTGAATGGCAAGGTTAGGAAATTTTAGGTTAGACTTACCTTTTAAGGAATAAAGAAGTATGAATAAGCTAATATTGCAACATCTCTTCTTACTTTTGGATGGCAAACGTGATCCTACCTTCGAATCCATTATTAACTCCGAGTACATTACTGTAGGGGGGGGGCCAACAATGTCGAATATTTCTTTATTAGATCATTCACGTGTTGGGTTACAGCTAACCTGTCATCTCTTTAGAATCCAAAATTTACTCTGACAAATTTTTTATTGAGGGTATATACATAAGCTATCAATATCGCATATTTCGCATGTACTGTGCATACATATATGTGTGTATGTATGCATATATATATATATATACACATACTAACACATACACACATACACTAACACACACACACATATATATATATATCATGGTGTATTAAGTGCTCTAATTTTATTCGTATAAACCCGTACAACGCACTACATTATAAGTATGTGTGAATGTGTGAATGTCAACAACGTTTCTAATCCAAACTGCAAGGAACTGATATGAAAATATAAGGAAACCTTAATTAAACAGATAAAACTGGAAGTTAGCGATGTTTCAAATAAAACATGCTGAAGACATGTTCAAAAGAACACTTGTTTCCTATGTATGCAAACATATATGCATATATATATATATATATATGTGTGTGTGCGTGTGTGTATGCGTTGTAATATATACATACACACATGTACGCGTGCATGTATGTATGTATGTATGTATGTATATATGTATGTATATATGTATGTATGTCAACGTACATATAATTTATTTCAAGTGGTGTAAGGTAAACTTAATCAATAGCTGTCTTGATGTCTAATTCTGTTTACCCCAGGTGTGTAAAAAATTGTATGGCAACAACTGCTGCTGCTACTACTACTACTACTACTACTACTACTACTACTACTACTACAACTACTACTACTACTACTACTACTACTACTACTAACACTACTAATTTTATGACAATATCTTCACTTCAACAGATTCATTTTAAGTGTCAGGCTAAAATTTTTTCAGTTTTTTTCTCCGTGTCTGCATATAATAGTAAAAGTATGTACACGTGTGTGTGTGTGTGTGTGTGTGTGTGTGTGTGTGTGTGTGTGTGTGTGTGTGTGTGTGTGTGCTTGAATCAATGTATGCGTGTGCCCATTTGAGTGTGTATGCCTTGTTATAATTTGTGCGTGTGTGTTTGAATGCGTGTTTTTGTGTTTATATTGTATCTGTAAGAATGGGTGTCTGAAAGTGTGCCACCACGTACGTGTGCATGTGTGTGTATGAGAGTGTATGTGTGTACAGGCGTGTGTGTGTGTGTGTGTGTGTGTGTGTATCTCTATGTGTAAATATATTGTCTCTTTGTGAATGAGATGTCCTCTTTGTGAATGTGTGTCGCCATGTATGTCTGCTCTCTTTCTCACACTTCTCTCGCTCTCTCTCTCTCCTTCCCTCTTTTACTCTATCTCTCTCTCTCCTTCCCTCTTTTACTCTCTCTCTCTCTCTCTCTCTCTCTTTCTCTCTCACTTTCTCTCTTGTTCTCCTATTTTCTCTCTCTCACTCTTTATTTGTTAATTTCCTATGGATGTTTATGGACGTAGCTGTAAATATGTGTATATGCGACACGCATCCTCTCTCTTCTTGTCGCACTAAACCACCTCCCACCCTCTCT
>NC_069005.1:34592900-34593577 GCF_001194135.2 Octopus bimaculoides
CTCTCTCTCTCTCTCTCTCTCTCTCTCTCTCTCACCTTGTTAATTTTATGCAATCTGTTAACTTTCTTTCGACAAAAGATTTGAGTTTTTGTTGTTGATGTTCTTGTTACCGTCTTATTTGGTTGTGGTTGTGACGGTGTTTTTGCTACTATTCTTGCTTTTGCTTGTTTGTATGTGTTGTTGCTGTTGTTGCTATTATTATTATTATTATTATTATTATTATTATTATTATTATTATTATTATTATTATTATTTTCAATTAGTTTTCCTTTACTCTTGTCTTTGAAGATCGATAAACGCACACATACACGAGCGCACGCACAAACACTTTACTTAAGTGAAAAGTACTTCCTTGTCATATGTCACACTGATCGATTCAAACTGAGGAACATGCAAACAATAAATAATAACAATAATAATAATAGCAATAATAATAATAACAACAACAACAAAACTAATATTTTCCATAGATTGAAAAGAAAATAGCTATACATATAACTGAACATACGAATGTAATTTAGTATAGATATGCATATATGTTTTTATATATGTTTGTATGTATACATGTATTGAACTCATTTGTTTTCGTATTTCATGTTGTTTACTGTTGGTGACGTCCTGTGCCCATATATGCATGTGTATATGTGCGTGTGTATATAAATATATATATATATATA
>NC_069005.1:34594047-34595121 GCF_001194135.2 Octopus bimaculoides
TCTTGTTCTTTTTGAAACGGATCCGCCGACCTGAGCGCACGAAGGTAATGAAATCTCTAGTTGGTACTTTCAACGGTTTTTTCTCACTGTTGTCGTGATCAATTTGGTTTTTCATAGCATTGAAGATAACTTTTATAGCAACAAAGGACCAGGTTGTGTTTCCATGTATACCTGTTCAATGCTAAGGAACAGTTGGAAAGAATATGTTTCAGTGCTCTGACCTTTCCGCATTTACATCTGTCATTCTCTGAGACGTTCCATCTTACGAGATCCCTAGGTGACGGCAAAACATCATAGGATGAGCGAATTAGAAAACTTAGCCGAGACATGGTCCACTTCCATATCTCATTCCAACTTATTTTCCTCTCAACAACATGTTCTTCCCATCTCGTCATCTGTCCTTGTTGAATACATCGGATCAAATGAAGCCCTCTTCTCTCTGCTTCCCTCGTTTTGACATTGTTGCCAACAACAGATCTGCGTTCGCTCCGCATCATATCTGCAAACGGTCTGAACTGATTTGCGCCAAAACCAACTCCTTTCCGATGGTTCTGTGTTGCACCCACCATATCTCTGTGTATAAGAGATGACAGGATGTCATCAGACTCTGCTTCTGCTTTCCACTTCCTGGCTGTTTTCACCTCTGGTGGATTACGTCTGATTTCTATGTCCTTCGATTCTCTCAGCATCATCACCGTCCGTATCTTCCCTAGTTTGTATATTTCGACTATTGACGCTACTGGTAACTGCAGCGAGCCTCTTTTACGATAAAGAGATGAACTGTTCAGCATCTAAAGTAGGCCTAGCCACTTTCTAATGACAATGTTCCAGCGTATACACGCCCCAAGCTCTTGACGGGTTATAAAATAGAGTTATACATAAATAATATAACACACCTAGAAGTTATATGCATAAATATATATATTATAGAGCACATATACAGCGTACGCATGCCATATATCTGTATATATGTATATAGGTATTATACATATATATGTGTGTGCGTATGTGTGTGTGCATGTGTGTGTGGATGTATATATGTATATATATATATATATATATATATATATATAT
>NC_069005.1:34596036-34598360 GCF_001194135.2 Octopus bimaculoides
TATTAGTGGTGTTGTTTTAGTTGTTGTTGTTGTTGGTGGTGGTGGTGGTGGTGGTGATGGTGGTGCTGTTATAGTAGTAACACAGTAATGACGGCGTGGTTGTTGTAAGCAATTTTACAGAAAGCAAGCTCGAGAGCAGATAGTACAGTGCTGTGTTGTGCTAGTATAGTACAGCATAGTACAGCATAGTATAGCATAGCATAGCATAGCATAGTATAGTATAGTATAGTATAGTATGGTAGGGTAGAGTCTATAGTGCGGTGTAGCGTTACTATTCTATTTATCCCTACGTCAAGTATATGCGTGGAACCACGTAGCTTAATGGTTAACGTGTTGGATTCACGATCGTAAGATAGTGGTTTCGATTCCTAGACCGGGCGATGCGTTGTGTTCTTAACCAAGACACTTCATTTCACGTTCCTCTACTCCACTCAGCTGGTAAAAATGAGTTAATCCTGTGAGGAACCGGTGTCTTGTCCAGGTGGAAAATATGTACCCCATGGAAACCGGAAAACCGGCCCTTATAAGTCAACATGACTCGGGAAGGAACTTAATCCTATCCAAAATGATGTCAATGTATATTGCACTGACGGGTAGAGCAGTGAAGTGAACTCTACTCCCTAGTATAGAGTACAGAGCAGGGGTACACCTGTGTGGGTACAGGTGTGTATATGTGTGTGTGAGAGAGAAAGAGAGAGACAGCATATGTCCTTTACTTGTTTATGTCATTGGACGACAGCCATACTGAGGCCCCAGCTTGAAGCTGTTCGAGTCCAAGAAAACGAACTCAATACCTATTTAAAGTCTGGTACTTATTCTATCGATCTGTTTTGCCGAACCTCTAGTTCATAGAGGTAGTCGTAAAAGAGACATCACCGGTTGTCAAGTGGCATATATATATATGTATGAATGCATAGATATATGCTATGTTTATGTGTGAATGTATATGTATACATGTTTGTATGTATGTGTATATATACATATGTATGTGTGTACGTGTGTGTGTGTATATATGTTTAACCCTAAAACATAGTTGTGGCGTTGGTGAGGAACTGATGTTGTTTACTTATTTATTCATTTATTATTATTGTTTATTATCATTATTGTTTATTATTATTTTTATTATTATTATTATTTTTATTATTATTATTATTATTATTATTATTATTATTATTCAATATCATTATGTTGCTTATGTTCTGTCTTTAAACTTTCTATATGTCTTTTCTTTAGTTGTTTCTCAATAAGACAACAACAACAAAAAAAGTGGGAAAGTGCGAAAAAGAGAAACAACACCAAGAAAAAGAAGAAAAAGAGAGTGGGGTGGTGGGAAACATCAACGAAGAATATTTCTTGTCGACGTCAATTCAATTAACGCTGATGTATAGTTACTGTTAAATAGCATCTCTGACAATCTGTCCTCGAGGTAGGGTATTCTGGGTTGGCAAAAGTGGGTGGATGCAGTTTTATATATTAATGTGTGCGTGTGTGCGAGCGTAGACATATGTTTAGCTTTATGTATGTATATGAGTGAAAGAGGAGTCAGTGGGTGTTATCAGTAAACACGTGTGTATATTATATGTGCGTCTGTGTATCATATATATATATATATATATACACATAAACGTATATATATTAGCATACGCAAACACACATAGGCACACACGTTGACAGCTTTTGCTCTTTTACTCGTGTCAGTCATTGGACTGCAGCCATACAAGGCTCCACTGCATTAAAATCATTCTACTTTTTTACCGAATTCTGAGTTATGGAAACGGCACACACACACAAGCACACAAGCATACACACTAATGTATATATGCATGCATGTACGTATATATATACGCTAACACAACTAGTTATATAGGTGTATGGGCATATGTCTATTATTTATATATACACACCCATATATATAAATACATATATATATTTATATATATATATATATATATATATATATATACGTACATACATGTATACATTTGAATATATATATGTATGTATATATGTATATACACTATACGTGTGTGTGTGTGTGTGTGTGTGTGTACACACTTACACGCACTATCTACCTTTGGCCCTTATATTCCGTCAATAACCTTCACCGCCATTTTGGTCTTTTTATGTTTTAATTCGTTTGTCTTCGATTTCTGGTTTTTTACTGTTTAGCATTTGTTCTTTTCGTTTTTTTTTCTTTTGTTTTTTTGATAATTCTGAAAATACAAACGTAGTGACGATGATGATGATGATGATGACAACGACGACGACGACGACGATGATGATGATGATATTAAGAAGAAAGAACACAAAGAACAAGCACAGAA
>NC_069005.1:34599012-34600949 GCF_001194135.2 Octopus bimaculoides
CATATATATGTATATATATAGGTACCTATGTATGCATATATATGTATATATATATACGTGTCTGTATACATATACACACACACATACATATATATACATACATCTATCTATCTATCTATCTATCTATATATATATATATATATATACATTTATATATCATTGCAATGAGTGAATAAATATGTATATATATATATATGTGTGTGTGTGTATGTGTGTGTGTATGTGTGTGTGTGTGTGTATGAGTGTGTATGTATTTATGTATGTATGTATGTATGTATGTATACGACGGGCTTTTTTTAGTTTCTGTCTACCAAATCCACTCACAAGGCTTGGTTGGCCCGAAACCATAGTAGACAACATTTGCTCATATTGCCTCGCAGTGGGACTGAACCCGGAACCATGTGGTTGGGAAGCAAGATCCTTACCACCCAACCACACCTGATATATAAATTTGCCATATATGCTTGGGGATGTGTGCGTACGTCTGTGTGTGGGCGTATCTATGTCAAATAGTATTACAGGTAAAGATAGCATTACAGGTAAAAAAAAATTGCCATTCGTTACTCCGAGATACCCATCAACGTACCGATCTTCTCTTCTGAAAATCGATAAAGTGAAACCCGAAATAAAGGTTTGCTAAATTTTAAACTTTCAAGAATATTTGACATTTCAGTTATTGCGTACAGCTCGCTCATGTTCTCTATTTATATGGTTGTGGGATTGTGTGGTAAGAAGTTTGTTTCCCAACCACATGCTTTCTACTTAAGTCTCATTGCGTTGCACCTATTGCAAGTTTCTACTAGTCTAGCTTTGAGCCGACCAAAGCCTTATGAATGGATTTGTTAGACGGAAAACGAAAGAAGCCCGTTATACATATAGTGTTGAGTCAAAGCTTTTGCAATATTTTCGTAACTTAAGGCGGAGTTTTCCTTGTTTGAGAAGTTGGTTAGTAACATCAACAAGAGTACGGGAGCATAGTTGCTTGAGGTTGTATCGTAACAGTAGAAGAGTAAATTGAACATAAGTTATAGAATAACAGTAGGCGCGTGTAACGGAGCAACTCGAGAAGGTCGGTCTTACTAGTTCGGGTTAGGAGCCCAGTCGATTGAGGCGGAGAACATTTTTGAAGAGTAAACAGAGTCGTCAGCAAACGCCTGTCGATTGATGACTTTCTTGTGTATTTTTTCTTTCCGGATACAACAATAGAAAGTACATCAGACGTGGCAAATTCGGTGGATTTCTTAATGAACTTGGATTCATCTTTAACTTCAGCTAAGTTTGCAAGCTTCCACTAACATCCCACATTGTATGGCTCTGTACGGACCTTTTCTTTAATATCAGCTTTGATGCTCAAATCGGAGAGATCGATTGCCGAATTTCCGCAGTTTCTTTTTGGAAGACTCGATCTTTTGTTCGACAAAAGTTAGATAAATAGAGAGAGAGAGATGCAGATACATATACATTCACATACATATACACAGGCATACGTACATATATACATACACACACACTCATATCTGTATGTATACACACACACACTACGCGTATGCAGCTGTTATGTAAGAAACGTAGTAAAATACTACAATACGTTTTATTGTCAACATTAATTTAGAATTTAATAATTGGATTTGATAAACATTCATACCCACTTGTATACCTGCCTACCCGTATGTATGTATGTATGTATGTATGTATGTATCTATGTATGCATGTATGTATGTATGTATGCGTTTATGCATGTGTGTATATATGTATGTGTGTACGTATGTACATATGTATGATTGTATGTATCCATATATCTATGTATGCGTGTATGTAAATATGTGTATATGTACATATGAATGCATGTGTATATGTATACGTGCACAGACACACGTCTAAACAAGTATGCAAATAGCAAATAACCAAGAGTACGTACGAACGTTATGTGTTTATGA
>NC_069005.1:34601953-34602930 GCF_001194135.2 Octopus bimaculoides
TATATATATATATATATATATATATGCATATATATACGCACACATACATACATACATACAAACATACATGCACACATACATATGTATGCTTGTGGGTGCGCTTTATATCTAACCAGAGACAAAAATTAATTAAATATTAAAAAGAAACGCATATGTAAGATACACAGATTATTTCAGAAAAGATTGATAGTGACTTCGAAGTTTTTCCAATAGACAATCAAATGGAGTCCACCGGCAACGAAACGTCGAAAGGAAATAGGTAAGACTATTGCATAAAAATGTCTCCATTGATACACATACTCCTCCCCCAAACTTATTGGCCTTCTACTCAAATTTGAAACAATAGTCTTTTCTACTCGAGGCACAAGGCCCGAAGTTTTGGGGGGAGAGGCCAGTCGATTAGATATACTCACATATGTTGATGAATGCTTAAATCTTTTTAAAACATACCAAGTATTTGTCCTTTCTGACTCGCGCTGAAGTCAACCACCAAAAGCAGGATCGGCCACTTCGCCTTGATTCCATACTATGCCTGTTATGGATTGAGTCTACCAGCGGTTGGAAGTTGAAGTTACTTATTCATCGTCCCACACAGTGACATCGAATCCGGTTCCACATAATTTCCATTCAAAACACTTAACCACATGGCCATGTCTGAGTCGCCCATACGAAGTTCCGTTAACATTTGAGGAAGCATGGAAGCGTTTTAACCATTAATATTCCTCTGCAGTTAACGACTCACATAAAACGTGACAATTTTCGTAAACACAAGCAGAATAAAATGTCCATAATTACATTTATATTACAAAACTACAAATCAAATATAATTTTCGTAACTACGATAACTCTGAAATAAAGTCTCTAGTCACATGACAACTTCTGAATAATTTATATAGAAAATTAGCTTAGAGAAAACATGAGTAAAAAAATGAATGAATGCTAATGTAATTCTGAAAGGTGCCATTATATATATTTAT
>NC_069005.1:34603103-34606598 GCF_001194135.2 Octopus bimaculoides
TATATATATATATATGCATACAGATACATACACACATGCATGCATATATAGATTCATGTATGTGTATACATGTGTACGTGTATGTATATATATCTGTAGACATATTACATTAAATTAGAATGGTTAGTTACATATGGCCATATGTTTCACACTGCAAATTTTTCAATGCAAAAATGCCTCGAGTATTGTTGATGGGATTTCCAATCCAACATAGGATGGTTTGTTTGAAAACAAGATGTTGTAAAGCTGAGTGAAGAAATTATAAATTCAGTGTGCGAAGGAAGTACAAAAGGTAGAGGAAATGTGGTGATTTAGAAAGGACGTATGAGTATAAAAGTACATCAAACCTAAAGTTAGATACTGAGACAAAAATGATTTAGAAGCCAATTGGCGAAAGTATACGAATGAAGAGACTAGCTAATGACTTGTTTCACTAGCAATGCAATAAAGAGGTACAAATATATACATTTTACTTGCGGAAAAGAAGGAGGATTTAAACATACTTTGAATAGTATCAATTAATATAGTATCAATATAATATTAACAGTATTAATTAACATGTAGCAGTAATCAATGATTTATAAAGCAAATACGTTAATGAGACAATCAAAGAAGAATGTCTACACTTGAAGAGAAAATGGACTCCTGTAACTCCAGTATTGACTGAGCTGTCATGTGTTGGAAGGGATGCGTCTAAGAAGAAGAAGAAGAAGAAGAAGAAGAAGAAGAAGAAGAAGAAGAAGAAGAAGAAGAAGAAGAAGAAGAAGAAGAAGAAGAAGAAGAAGAAGAAGAAGAAGAAGAAGAAGAAGAAGAAGAAGAAGAAGAAGAAGAAGAAAGCAGATAACTATAACCAAAGAGAAACAGTTAAATAGACGTCTACCTAGGTATTAGGAGGTGGAAGGCGTCGGATTAAAAATAATACAAAAATATAAAATTTATGCCCAGAATCCTACTGGAGAAGCTATAATAATAGGTTATGTAATAATTAACGTTAAAATAAGGAAATAGGGTTCTAAAAAACAATATTTCTAATGTGAAAATGAGTAGACTTAAGGAGGAAGAAGATGTAAAGGATGAAGTAATTATAGATAAGTAAACCTACAGGTAAGGTTGTGAAAAGGAAAAGAAGTTAAAGAGAGCATAATGTTAGGGTAGGTAGAGAAACGTTGGGAAGCAAAGCATAGTAATATCAAAAAGTAGGTAAATAATCAAAAATAAACTGGAAATATCGTAAAGATTGAAGTCAGCTATGAAGAAATAACACATTAAAAAAACATATTAGATCTCAGTCGGTGTTTTAAGGGCCTCTGTCGGTCAATATTGACCATGCATTACTCGTATCTATAAATGCAGAGCTGAATAAGATACAAAACCGTTTCGTTATGTTTGATTGGATTTTATTGGTTTACCTTTCAATGTCTCTCTACCAAACACCGAGGTATTGCTTTGCATACTCTACATTTTTCTAACTATATTACTTCTTCCTACATCTGCATTATAATTATACTAACAAGGGCTGTGCATTATAGGCCCCGGGGCAAGGCAATACACTGGCCCCTTTACTATTTACTTATTGTCAGCAGACCACAACATATATTAAAATTGTGCCTCTAGACCCGTGAGGCACCCGGGCAACTACCCATACTTTTAAGATGGCGTTGCTACCAATACCTCGGTCGCACCCACCATCAACTACTTTTCCAAAATCTTTCTACAACTTTACATTCAATTCTTGCATTTAATTTAAATGTTTTTATTTGTAATTAGAAAATGAAGCTCGTTGAATAGATTAAGCTTGTAATTAAAAAATTTAATCTTGTCGCACGGTCATAACACTCAACAACTTCGCAGGTTAATTCGCAGAGAAGATTATTCAAGTGATCAGACAAGTGAATACCCTTCTTTGGCATACACGAACGAACTCTATTTAGCTGCTTCCTAGGGCTAAATAGCAGTAGTATTATTCTCTTCATGGGACTGTCACATTAAGTTGACAGCATACAACTACTTTATTGCATCACTACTGCATAAATCTCTCTGAGAGATTTAGAAATGTATTATTTATATATATGCTGTAAACTTACTTTTTGGCCACCCTGTATATATAAGTAGGTTTACAGTTATTCAACTATCTCTTTCGCATTCATATATTAACAGTTTAGGTCTTAATTATAAAAAAATATGAAACCATTGTTCTATGCTAATTTAGTTAATTACAAGATAGAAATTTAAATGTAATAAAATGTTTTAAAAGAAATTTAAAGTGCCTACATGATAACTGTAAACCTACTTTCGGGCCACCTGTATGTACGTATGTATATGTATATATATTCATATACACATGCATACATTGTACATACATACATACATACACACGCTCGCTCGCGTGCGGTAAAAAAGACGCGAGTGGTTTTGATAGATCGTTGTGCATATATCAAGCAGCTTAAACGGTATATATATAAAAGAAATGTTTTGCATTATGTTAACAAAAGGTCAGTTGAACACAATTGCAAATATTTGCAGCGTATATACATTTTCAAACCTACGAGACATCTTGTGTGTGTGTATGTGTGTGGGCGCATGCGTACGTGCGTGTGTGTGTGGTTGCACATGTATGAATCTATTGGTGTGTATGTGTGTGTGTGTGTGTGTGTGTGTGTGTGTGTGTGTGTGTGTGTGCGTGTGTGTATTTATATATTTATAAATGTATGTATAAGCGTATGTGAAGTTCATTGGTGTATACGTACGTTTGTGTGTATGGGAAGGAGTGTAGGTGGGTATGTTTGACCAAGAACGTAAATTCTCGTTTTAGCACAGAATGTATATAGTACGTCAACGAATTTGTGAATGAGTTGTATGTCTACGCTTTTGTGTTTTCTTTAATATGTATAACGGTATATGTGTGTATGGATTGGAGGACGTGTGAGGGCGTTGAGTGGGTGTATAAATGTGTGGGATAGAATATTCGCCTGTAGAAGTGTGTGTGTGTGTTGAGTTAGTGTGTGTATACTCTATTAAACGCATGTAAATGTTATGTCTATTAGTGTATATAAGAGTATTTGTGGGTGGCTGGCTGGGTATCCATGACGTCTGTTTGTATGTGGGGGCGACTATGTTTGTTGGTATCCAGGTATGCGTGGGAAGTGTGTGTGTGTGTGTGTGTGTGTGTGTGTGTGTGTGTGTGTGTGTACAGGTGAGTATGCGTGAGAGAGAAGACCGTCGAAAGAAAAGGAGACAGAGAAAAAGAGGGAGAAAGAAGGGAGCAGAGAGAGTGAGAGAGAATGTATCGGTGATGAAAGGAAGTGGAAAGAAGTAATAGTAGAGAGGGGGGGAGAAGAGAAACAATGTGAGATAGAGAGAGAGAGAAAGAGAGATAGAAAGAGAGAGAGGGGGAGAAACGAAACAGTGATAGATAGATAGATAGATAGATAGATAGATAGATAGATAGATAGATAGATAGATATGTTTCGTTATTGGCCACACAGGGCTGAACAC
>NC_069005.1:34608651-34611562 GCF_001194135.2 Octopus bimaculoides
ATATATATATATATATATATATATATATATACACACACATCAAGCAGGGCGTGTAGAGTAGGCAGTTACGCTGTGAGCATTAATATAGATAATGAGAAGAAACTATTTCACTTCCTGATTTATAAGGTTAAAAGGGGCATTTCAGTAAAAACCGCTGGAAGAAAAAGAAAACAGTTGATACATACAAACACACATATACACATACACATGTATGCTCCTATATGCGTACACTCATACACATATTTATGGATGTATTATCTATGTAATACACATATGTATATATAAATGTATATGTGTGTGTGTATGGTATTTTAACAGCTATCTTCTCGCCACCAACGTGATAACGGCCACTTCCATCTCAATTTCTTTGCATTTGGCGGTAAAATGCTATCTTTGCGTCATTCGGCGGCAAAATCCTATATGTGTGTGTGCAGATAGAGTTATGCTGTAACTATGATAAGTATAAGACTTCACAGTACGAAGAATTCTGGTGGACAGATAAAAGCTGACAAAGATATGAAGATAGAACGTTTGAAGCGAGGAATTTTGGTGGAATATTTCCATGAAGAACATCAATGATTTCACAATAGGAAATGGTGGAACTGAACACAAAAGAACTACATACAGAGAGATGTAATAATACAGTAATCCCTCGACTATCGCGGGTTTTACGTTCCAACCACCCATGCCTGCCCGCGATAGGTGACAATCCGCGAAGTAGAAACAGTACTGTATATTTTTTCCATTATTTTTATAACAACACCACGGAGGAATCGACGTAATCTTAAATAAACCGCGACAGGTGAACCGCGATATGGCGAGAGATTACTGCACTCCCTTTCTTCTGATACACAGAACGACACCAGCGTATGACTGGTACTTATTTTAACAAGCTCTGAGAGATGATAAGGTAAAGTTGATTACAGAGGAATTAGAAGCCAAATCTGTCAATCAAGATTTAGAAAGGACGATTTGCCTGTTGGAAACATTTCTCTTATATATCACTTAATACCTCTCATCCTGACACTCACCTGGTTTACAATACGCCAGGTGGCGCTGTTAAGAATGCAGCTTGACAAAATGAATATTTCATGATGAGAAAGTTTGTCAGACTAACGTAAAATGTCAGGATTAGAGGAAAACATGAGCAGCAATAAAACAATAACAAGAACAACAACAACGTCGCCGCCGACGACGACAACAATAGCAGCAACAGAAACACCAGCAACAGTTATAGTAACAACAATCCCGGCAAAACAAGAACAGCAACAATATCAGCAAAACGACTACAGCAACAATAACAGCAAAATGATACCAACAATAGCAGCAGCTACAACTACAATAACAATGAACCAACAATCATTGACGGGAACAATGAATGGAACCAACAAGCAATCCTGTGCACGGCCTTCAAATGTGTACTGAGACCAAATACTACACTACTGTCCCAAATAGTGGGAAAATAATCTTTTATCCGCTTTTACGCCTGCAAACAATTACGCTTAGAGCAAATTCAACGGACCATATCACAACAGAGTAAAGGGGGAAAGCCCCACCACCACTTCGGTCATGACTATGGGATTGCACCTAGAAAGTTCCCTTCCGAGGCACGGGCAAGGTTGTTCGTGGAAGACCATCAGCCACCGATGTTATCCCAGGGAAAGGCAAAGGCTGATACAGCTTGGCACCAGTGATGTCACAACTCATTTCTCAGCTGAGTGAACTGGAGCAACATGAAATAAAGTGTCTTAATCAAGAACATAACACACGACCCGGTCCGGGAATCGAATTCACTACCTCATGACCGTGAGCCCGACGCTCAAACCACTGAGCCATGCGCCTTCACATCACAACAGAGAACGCAAGAGAGGTCTTACAAAATGCCTAAAAACTTACATACACTATTTAGATGTAACAAATGTCTAATATCAACTCCTACCCACACGTAACTACACACGAAATTTTCCTCGAAACACCTACCATCTATCACCACAAATCACTCAACAAGGGAGAAATATTTTTACGAAAATCAATAAAAGCTCAATGGAACAAAACTGACCCAGAAACAGGGGCAAGATTTTCAGAAGTCAACACCACCACAAAGGCTAACAGAGACACTGCTGTACATACATTTAATAAAACAGGCGTTTCAAAACATGTTTCTCACGCGACACCCTAAAACCTACAACAGTAATTACACATCAGAAATAGTGAGAGTCTTCAAGAAAGCAAGGACGACATTAACCATAATACACCAACACCACACAGGACCCGACATCAAACAAGTAAACGAAGAAATAACTAAACCAAGAACAAATAAATAAAGCATAGAAAAGCAGAAACTGGCCAACACGAGTATCCGACGTAAATCACAAAATAAACATTGACAGGCGATTTAGAGTAATTAACGCTAGCAACAATAACAACAAAAACATTGACACTGTACGTTGTGTTATAAAAACTGGCTAAAAGTCTATGGCCACCATGCAAAGACAAGCAAACGAATGTATTCGGCATTTCTTGAACCACCAAAAACTTCAAAAATAAAATTAGGCCCCCTCCATCTAAACTATGATTTTGATCTCTCTCTCTCTCACTCTCTCTCTCTCTCTCTATCTCTCTATCTCTCTATCTATCTATCTATCTATCTATTTGCTTGTCTGTTTGTCTGTCTCCCCCCCCTCTCTCTCTCTATATATATATATATATATACTTAGCTAAGCCTGCCATTGCTACTCCAGACTGATGACGAGCAAAGACTCAGAAACATGTCTCTGGATGCAGGCTTAGCTAAGTGGAGGTGCTTGTCTCTCCCTTGTAAACATAAGGACACAGGAAATGTGTCAAGGCCGAGAGGAAGCGGTGCTGCTTCCTAGGGCTAAATAGCAGTAGTATTATCCCCTTCATGGGA
>NC_069005.1:34611699-34612904 GCF_001194135.2 Octopus bimaculoides
ATATATATATCGTTGCTATAATGTAAAAGTGTCGTAAGTCCAAAACGTTGCTTTTTCAGAAAACGAAAAAATAGTTTTTCACTATTCCATAGCAAAACCGTTGTACTACACTTAGACAATCTTTGATATCTTGGCAAGATATTTTTGATATCTTGGCTATTGCAAGCAAAAGTAAATATTGAAAAAAAACGCATTTTGCCAAATTTGTTCATACGACCGTTTAACATAATAACAACGATATATATGTTTATGTATGTATGTATGTATATGTACACATATTTCATAACTCAACGTGTCTATGTCCATAGTACAGGTTAGACTTCTGGAATGTTTTCCATATTTTCACAGTTATTGATAAGTTGTAAAAATAATTCCTTAATTAACCATATTCTTTCTTGTCTTGTAGAGCCCATAATCTCAAGTTTGGGGCTCTGTTAGTTACATAACCCAGAGCCCAGATAATTACAGGTATAAATCTTATAGTCCAGTTATAGTATCTACAGATTTCTCGTTAATTCAACAGAAATGTTTTATTTTTTCACTTATCTTTAACACTGATACCTACTGGTCAATTTGATTGTCCCAGATCAATTTTTTAGGTCTGCTATGCCTAGATTTTACCGAAATTTTAACAGGAATATTCCACCAGTATTCTTTCAAGTTAGAGTTCGATTGTGACCCAAGGCCGCTATGCCACAGCAGCTTCGGATATTTTGATCTTCAGTACGATCCTCCCTATGGATTGGATTCCGTAGTGCTTTGGCCACAACATCGTATTTCATTGGCAGGTAGTTGTTACACGATGACTTCTTTTAGACACCTGTTTATGGCTCATATCTTTCATTTTTATTCCACATATGCAATCAAGAGTATCTTAGCATTTGCAGTTTTACCTGAAGCTTTGTTTCTTTTCTGCATCAGTTATTTTGTTGTCTCCCTAAACAGCAACGACATACTTCGAGAGCGATACAATTATGCGAGTTGTTAGAACATGCAAATAAGTTTATATTTATGTGTTTGTATGTGCATGTATACTCCTGTATATCTGTATGTGTTTGAGTAAATATAAGTATAACGTTATCTATGAAAAACTGTATATGTACACGTATGAATGTATCTACGTATGAACATATACAAGTACATGCGCAAGCGTTTGTGTGTGTGTGTGTGTGTGTGTGTGTGTGTGTGTGTGTGTGTGTGTGTGT
>NC_069005.1:34617189-34617910 GCF_001194135.2 Octopus bimaculoides
ATATATATATATATATATATATATATATATCATAAATGTGTGTGTTTATGAGTATATGCTTGTGTATATGTGTTTATGTGCATTTTCACATGTATATATATATATATATGCCTCTGTGGGTGTGTGTGTGTGTGTATATACGTATGCGAGTGTATATATGTTTTTATGTGCATTTTACATGTGTGTGTGTGTGTGTACATGGGCGTCAGTATGTGCATGTATGTGTTCTGCGTATGTGTGTGTGTGTGTGTGAGCGCGCTTGTGTGCCTATATGTGTTTGTGTCTTGGTGTGTGTTTATCTGTGTATGTGTATGTGTGTAGAAGTACATGCGTGGGTGTAAGGGTAGGTGTGTATGTAAAACAGTATAAGTAAAGCAGAAGTATGTGTGTATGTATGTCAGTGGTTGTTTATGTATGTGTGTTTTTGTGTGTGTGTGAATGTACAATTGTGTGTATGTGTATGTGTGTGAGTGCGTAAGTGTGAATGTATGTGCGTACATGCGTGAATATGTGTGTGAATGAGTGATTACTCCAAACCCAACACGTGAAAAAAAAAGTGTGTGCATATGTATGAATGTGTGTGTATGTGTGAATGTGTTTATGTGTGTGTGTGTGTGTGTACGCGTGTGTGTGCGTGTGACAAAGTAGATCGGAGATCAATTCATAGTGATGACAATGTATCTGTTGTTGCTGCTGTTATTGTTGTTGTTTCTGTAGTTGT
>NC_069005.1:34618122-34618869 GCF_001194135.2 Octopus bimaculoides
TTTTTTTTGCATATATACAGAGAACTCAACGCCACTGTGTCTCTTTCTGAGAGAGCAGGGAGTGATTTGAGGGTGGTTTAGCTGTTATATCTTGTAAGGAGCGACAATGTTGAGGTTCCCTCGTTGACTCTTGTATACTTGTGTGTTGATATTGGATATAGATATATGTATGTATGTGTGTGTGTGTGCGTGTGTGTGTGTGTGTGTGAGTGTGGAGTGTGTGTGTGTGTGTGTGTGCGTGCGCGTGTTGATGTAGGATCAATCCGATTTTCGTATACGGCAGCTTACACAAAATGCACACGCACATGCACAATTAGTATCTCCACACACACACACACACACACACGAATACGCACGTAGACGCACACATGCTCACACTTAAAGACTCCAACATACCGACACACAGACACATACGCTCTCAATGTTACGTCAGTCGAGTGTGAAGTATGATAATAGTAGTTGTAGTAGCTGTCGGGTGGTGTGTTGTGGTGGTGGTGGTGGTGGTGGTAGAGGAGGAGGAGATGGAGATGGAGGTAGATACGGTTGTGGCGGTGGTTGTAGTGGTGATAGTAGTAGTGATGGTGGCTTGATGGTGGAAGCGGTGGAGGTGGTGGGGACGGTGTTTGTCTTTGTGTTAGTGTTTGCAGTGGTGGTGGCCGTGGCGGTGATGGTGGTGGTGGTGGTGGTGGGTGTGGTGTTTGTAGTGGTGGTGGTCGTCGTCGTCGTCGTGTTTGTAGTGGTGGTGGT
>NC_069005.1:34618879-34620061 GCF_001194135.2 Octopus bimaculoides
AGGGGAGAGGAGAAGAATTAGTCTCGTTTATGAAAGAGACAATGTGTAGGAGAAGTGTCAAGTTTTACAGGTGAACAGAAACATTATTTGTTGATGAATAGGGATACGTAATGTGGGGTGAGGGATAAATATTGGGACAGACAGACAGACAGACAGACAGACAGACAGACAGACAGAGAGAGAGAGAGAGAGAGATAAACAGACAGACAGAAATATTCATAAATAGCTAGCTAGCTAGACAGACAGACAGACAGACAGACAGATAGATAGATAGATAGATAGATAGATAGATAGATAGATAGATAGATAGATAGACTGACAGACAAACAGACAGGCAAACAGGGACACACACACACTTACATACATACACACATAGATTGATTGATTGATTGACGAGATGTTAATTGAGGGGTAAATCAATGAGAGATTAATAACGTGAGTATTATTAGATTAGTGTGACTAAATATTCCATAGGTTCGAGTACCACATCGTAGTACTCAGGCAGAATGAACGCGTCACTGTGCGTAACAAGCTCTGACCTTTGAATTACAGGTACATTCTTTACAACGGGCTTCCATTCAGTTTCCATCTCCATTTATTCAAGATGCAAGTTAGCGGGATAAAGACCGGCGTCACGTGATTATAATTCATTTTTCTAAATCTATGTGTACCGTATATCATATATATATATATAATCAAAATAAGCAACAAGGATATCCAGAGGTAATGCAGTACGATCGTTTCATGCAACTCCATTTAATTGAACAATGTAATCATTACATCAATTTAAAATGTAGAGCAATCCTCAGCTGCACAAAAACATAGAATTGCCTCTACTACAACATAGAAGTTAAACTTCTATGTTGTAGTAGAAGCAACATGTTCTTTGTCTATCTCCTTAACTTCTTGGAGATTTTAGGTATAATTATACTAATGTGTCCATCTGTTCTAATTTAATTAAATTCTATGTCTTTGTGCACCTGATGTTTGCTCTACGTTTTAAATTGATGTAATGATTGCATTGTTCATTTAAATGGAGTTGCATGAAACGATCGTACTGCATTACCTCTGATATACATTTGCTTATTTTGATTTTAATCACCTTACTTTGAAATTGTATAGATAATACCGTACTAAATTCTGATGCCTCAACTTAAGTACCGTATTCACCTGAATATATAT
>NC_069005.1:34620449-34621212 GCF_001194135.2 Octopus bimaculoides
ACTGCGATCAGGGTTCGCGTGCTAAAATGCGGACCTTTTGTGGTCAGGTAAACGAGGTTTGACCTTGATCGCTACAGTTATTTTTTTTTTTTTCTTGTGTTATATAATTAACCTGGCTGCTCCGCTGAACAGAGATCAATTATCCGATTTCTCTGGTTTGAAGGTGCGTCAGGGGTTGAAGTTCATCGCAAGCGTTCTGTACTATACACGGATGGCGCTCTACCGTGTAAAATTGTGTGAGTGGATCGAAAGTTTAAAAATGGCCGGACAAGCGTGAAGCACCAAGAAGGGGTACAGTCCCCATCAACCTCCACACTGACGTGAAGATTCAACAAGCTCGAGTGATGGTTCTGGCGAACCGACCACTGTGGAAAAATTTGAAACCATTATTGTTGCTGTTGTTGTTGTTGTCATCCTCATCATCATCCTCCTCATCATCATCATCATCATTTCTGTTAATATTCTTATCAGTTTGAAAGAAGGCAACGAAAACATATAAGTCATTTTAGCAATTTAGAAATATAGAAAACCAGTTATATTCACCTACTACTCATTGCTTAATAGTGCAGTCTCGAAGGTAAACAGGTCAATGACATGACTCCACTCTGTTCAGCAGATGATGTTGGTTCAGATGCCGCAACAAGTTACTATTGGTTTTTCTACACACACGCGCGTGTGTTTGTGTGTGTGTTTATAACTTTTAATCGGTTGAAGTTACGAAGTTACTCAAAAGCCATTACATATATATATATATATATATATA
>NC_069005.1:34621277-34625577 GCF_001194135.2 Octopus bimaculoides
AAACTCATGCAAGTTCTCAGATTCTATTATCACTGAAAATTGTTCTCCTTCCTTCTCTCCTCTTCCTCTCCTTCTCTTCCTCTTCAATTATTATTACAATTATTGTTGTTGCTGTTGTTGTTTGTCATGAACTATCGTGTTTCAAAGAGTTCTACTTCGAATATTTATTTCTTGTTGGATTCCTCGATGGAAAAAAATACTTGTTGCTCTTGTTGTTTATGATGTTAATGTTGTTTCCACAAGCAAAGTGTTTTGGAATGATTAACCGTGCACGCTATTAATCGTTGGCTGTAAGCACGCCCCTCCAAAAAATATTGTAAACACAAAATGCGAGTCGCACAAACATTTACAATTTGGGAGACACGAAAAAGAAAAACGGCAAGAACAGAAAGCACAAACTACAGCAGTTATCTATCAATGGCTAGAGTTGGAATCTGTAATAGACAGTGGTTTCAAATTTTGGTACAAGACCAGCAGTTTAGGGGGAAGGGATAAGTTGAATATATGGACCCCAGTGTGCAACTGGTGCTAGTTTTATCAACCCCGAGAGGATGAAACGCAAAGTTGGCTGCGCTAGAATTTGAACTCAGAATGTAGAGACGGGTTAGTCGATTACATTGACCCCAGTGTTTCACGTGTACTCAGTTTATCGATTCCCGAAAGGATGAAAAGCAAAGTTGACCTCGGTGGAATATGAACTCACAACGTAAAGACGCACGAAAAGCCGCTAAGCATTTCGGCGGACGCGCTTGCTCGTCGCCTTGCTGCAATGAAATATTAGGAACGAGTGCACTCGAGATAAAAGGGAAAGCGTCAAAGTTGAGTGTCACATGAGAATGACTTCTTACTCGAGATATCTACTCAAGAAAAAGGAATACCTATGTTTATGGAACGTAAGTGTTAGAGAGAAACAGGGGGGGGGGTATGCTCTTTCGACGGGGGCTGGATGTATGAAACCATAAGGAAATTAAGATTGGAGATGGAGCGAGAAGTCAAGCAGAGCGTACAAGCATCAGGTTGCAGAGAAGATATTAAAACCAACAAGGAACCATGGCTCGTAACCACGTTCGTGGCACAATAGGCTGTAGGTTGTGAGTTTGATTGAGGGCGGTCTCAGTATATGCATAGGTAAGGGATATACGGACATGTAACTCTTTATGATCCAACAAGCATCACTAAACAATCTCAGAGCTGTATTACGAGTCGCGTACGAGGATGACAACAGTCTGTTAGTGCGTGGTTTCACTACACACACAGAAACACACACACGCACACAGAAACACATACATACACACACAAACACACACACACAGAAACACATAAGCAAATACACACACACACAAACACAAACACACACACAGAAACACACACACATACGCACACGCGCCCACACACACACACAACTCCATATACAAGCATTTTTCCATTCACAAATAGTTATTTTGTCCTTTAGCAGACGTAACTTGTCTTCTATGCATCTGTGTGCGAACGCGCGCACACGTGAGTGTATACACTTACACAAATACATCTATATTTACACACATACATGTATGTATAAATGCAAAAATGTATACGCACATATATATTGTGTAGGTATGGTTCTGTACGCATTTATATATGCATTCTTATGCATATATATGTATGTGTATGTGTGTGTGTGTGTTTGTATGTATATGTATAGATAGATACATACATACATGTATGCATGCATACAGACAGACAAATATACATATATACATACATATACACACTCACACATACATATATACATATACATACACGCATACATACACACATATATATACATACCATACAAACATAGAAACCAAACATTTTCTTTGGTAATCCAGTCATATTTCTCTTTGAATAATTTGCCTAATTTGACTAATTTCTCTAATTAGTTTTACTAACGTTCAATCATTAACCCACCACCCCTACAATCCCCACTGCCTTTCATTCACACACCTCACACATATTTAATTATCGAATATAATGATCGTCGGCTATTGAGGGGCATAGATTATCGATTTCGTGTCAATTACTTCACCCTTTCCCATAACTAATTATTGCTTGTGTCTTGTCATTAGTTAACTAGAGTAGACTTTGTGACACAAACTCCAATTATCATATATACACGCACTTATACTTACAAACACGTTGTGTGTATATATACATACAAGGATGTACGCATGCGTACATATATATATATGTATGTATTATGCGGATATATTTATACATACACACACACACATATATATATGTGTGTGTGTGTGTATATATATATATATAAACTTACTTGGAAATGGATGCGTGGCACTCAATTAAATAATGATATAAATAATATATATATGCATATATGGGTACAGGACGTCACCAACAGTAAACAACATGAAGTGCAAAAACAAATGAGTTAATACGCAAATAACGACAGGAAAAATAAGGACGAGTAATACAAGGAATGACCCTTCATCAGTTATCGGCTATCTGTCTACTCCCCATTTCGAGCAATCAATGACAGTATGAGTCTTCGAAGACAGTTGCTCCCATAAATGCCAAAATAAATTTTGAATTTATGGAGGGTGAAATTTAGGAACAAAAATAGGACAGTGGAAACATACAGGAAAACCGAACGAAAATAAACATGGAGGGTCGTTAGATCGGAATATTTTCTTTGAAAAGAGAAAAGATAGAAGAGAGAGATAGGAGACATCTAGTCCTTATAACGTCCCTACATGTGATGGATATTGGTGTCTTCAAAACAAAACTGGATCTCTTCCTGTCAAAGATTTTGGATGAGCCTACCTCATGGCATAAAATACAGATGAGGGCAGCAGTATCAAACTCACTTATTCGTCGAATTCCACATATCAGAGGAGGTTTCAAGTAATGATGGTGTAGCAAAGCAAACGGTGGTGCCTCAGCAAGGCCGCAGCTCACGAGCTGAAACTAGTTAAAGATTATATATTGGTATTTGACAATTAAAACTACTCAATGTAACTGTAGAGGACTATAGTTTTCTTAGGTCTAATAACTGTGGATTGAAAGCAAAGATGAGGTTTCATTTAGCTCGCTCCGATATTCTTCTACGTTCGGAGCCCTAAATTCGTGCTGAAGAGTAATTAGCTTTCCGTCAAGTGTTTGGCGTTAGCTTTGCTTGCATAGCATGTAATTGGTGAGGTGAGAATTCATTAATCCCTTTACATCTTATTATTGTTGTTAATCATCCAACATGGCGGCGCAAATTGTTGATGTTTTCATCAAGTCTTGTTTCTGTTTAGTAATCTCATTAACACGCGCGCCGTAGGTTTCTCTTTGGTATCTTTTGATTGTAATAGAAGCTAAGTATATGAAAGTGTTATGTGTCCAGTAATTAACATCACATGATTCCATGTGTTCTTCAGCACATCATCGATAACTTTCAATGTGAGAGCAGTTGGCTGGGTTCTTTTTTTTTTTTTTAAGAAGGATGGCCTGCTGTGGTTCAACAGCGGCCCCAAAAATTTAAAAAGTTCTTTTTACGAACAGTCGTTTTAGCATCTTAAATTGAATGTATTCCACGGTCGTTTCTTTTGAATCAGCTGCAGATGGCGACACATGAGAGTTTTTAGTGATGGTCGCAGCAGTGTATTTACTTAACTTTCCATCCTTCTAATGCCAGAATTTGAGCGGTTCTCAGTGTTTTGAGGAAATCGATTAGCATTACAGGCGTTGGAATAGTAATTACTGAGATAACCATTTTAGCCTCCTTGCAAAGAAAGATGCTGCTTGTCGAAGCCGTTTTGCCATATCTAATGTTTTGTCAGAGGTTGATACATACATACATACATACATACATACATACATACGTACATATATACATACATACATACATACATACATACATACATACATACATACATACATACATACATACATACATACGCGGACAACTGCTTCGAAACCTCCAGCTTCCATATCCAGATTATAAATCCACAATTATACCAGTAATAATTGGTGTACTTGGGTTTGTGAGTAAATATGTTAATGATAATCTGGATAAGCTTGGATTTTCAAAAAAAGAAATCAACCAGCTGACTCACACATTAGAAATACAATCTGTAAGTGGAACAGTAAGAATATGCAAGACTTTTCTCAAGATTAGAATGTAGCATAATTCTAATTTACATTCCAATGATGGAGTTTTGTGTCTTTGTTAGAAACCAGCCTCTTCTTCAGAGGAAGAATTTAAACAATTAAAAACAGAAGAGAGCATATGTACATATGCATGTGTGTGTGTGTGTGTGTGTGTATGTAGATATGT